>NW_022196897.1:74656447-74667251 GCF_008632895.1 Mastomys coucha | reverse complement strand
AGGTTTCCAAATCCTCGGTTCGTGGAACCCCACGCAAGTAGGAGCTGCGGGACGGCATCCTACAGATATATCCAAAAGTGTCTCTGCCAAAATCTATTGAACATTATCCTACTGCAGTTGCAAGTTTGGCACAGACCAGAGTACAGCAATGTGTATAGTTTTTTGGGGTATCCCCAGCTGCTATTATTGTCCCATATTCTGTTCATCAGGTTAAAGTTTTGTGTGGTACCATTGATGATTGGGCCATCCTTCAATGTGGGTTTGAAGGATTAATAGATAATCATTATCCCAAGAATCCTTTATTATCCTTGTTTAGAGAGCATCCTGTGATCTTTCCAAAGATTACGTCAGCTGTCCCTATAACTGGGGCCCCAAATGTGTTTACTAATGTTTCTAAAATGGGCTGTGGGGCCAATTTGCTAGAGAAACAAGAGCCCGTGTTATGTCAATTCCTGCTGGGCTCTCCTCAAGTAGTTGAATTAAAAATAGTAATTGAAGTTTTTAAAAATTGCCAATTTGCTTTTAATTTGATACCTGATTTGGCTTATGTTGTTAATGCTGTTAAAATTCTTGAAATCACTGGCCCCATTAAAATTAATAGTACTGTTTGTGCATTATTGAAGGATTTGCAAAGTTTAATTTGGCAACGAAGAGTTATTTTATATTCAGCATATTCGTGCACATACAGGATTACCCAGACCATTAAGTAAAGGAAATGATGTTGTAGATCAATGGACTCTTGTCCCCCCTTAAGATCTGGCAGATGGATGTGACACATATTTCTGAATTTGGAACTTTAAAATATGTTCACGTATCTGTAGATACGTGTTCTGGGGTCATTCATGCCACCCCTTTGAGTGGAGAAAAGGCACGCAATGTCATCTCGCATTGCCTAGAAGCATGGGTTGCTTGGGGCAAACCCCAGCAGCTAAACATAGATAATGGACCTGCCTATACAGCTCAGACTTTTATGTCCTTTTGTAAACAGATGGAAGTTCATGTCTCCCATGGCTTGCCCTATAATCCTCAAGGGCAAGGAATTGTGGGGCGTGTTCATCACACCTTGAAGGAGCTTTAACAAAAAAACAAAAAGGGGGAATTGGCCAAGGCTGTACCCCAAAAGAAAGAATAGCCCTTGCCCTTTTTACCTTAAATTTTTTACATTTGGATGTGGATGGCCTTTCTGCTGCGGATCGTCATCAGTGCAGCAGAGGTTCCTTGAAGGGATTTGTGAAGTGGAAGGATGTGATAACTGGCATATGGCATGGTCCTGATTCAGTGTTCGCATGGGCGAGAGGATCTGTTTGTGTTTTTCCCCAGGATCGTTTCGAGCCGTGCCTGAAGGTTCTGTGCGTCCTCCTGCTCCTGTTCCTGATGGAGAGCCAAGCAGAACCAAGGAAATTGGTCAGCGAATCTTGAGGATCTGATGGATCAACTGAGCTTGTCCATGGCTACAGTCAATTCCACACGGGTGGATGTTGGGTTAGCCTCTGGCTTTTCATCTTGGATCTCCACAGCCATGAATCATCTGAAAGAATGGGCGGGCATGGGGGCTATGGTTGGTCTCCTATTGCTGGCCTGCCTTGTGGGCCTGTGGTGTATTTGCAGGATCAGGTTCACTCAAAGGCGGGATGCAGCCATGATTGTGCAGGCATTTAAGGCCATTGAGGCAGGACAGTCTCCCCAGGCATGGCTGGCAGTCATGCAAAAATGATCATCACATTCAGGCTGCGAGGTGAAGCACTGCACTCCGGGTCAGCTTCTAGCGGCCCCGAGAAGAGCACGTCTGATTGCATGCAGGTTGATATCCCTTGCCCCGCATCTGAGAAAAAGGTATCGGACGGGTCTGGTACTTTTTGGGTGGATGACACCTAAGTGAAGATCAGTACAATGTCCCTGTTTCCAGCATCAGAGATCAGATCTCTATTCTTGCCTGTTTCGTTTAAAAACTAAAAGGTGGAACTGTAGAGAGCCGCTTGAGCCACGCCCTAAGATAGCAGTGACTTCCACCATCAAGAAAGTGGTGTTGTAAACAAGCCCTTATTTGGCTAAGCTTGCTGCCCTTGGTTGCTTCCTCATTTGGTGACCTATCCGCTTTTGCCAGGTGGCCCATTGGGATTGGCTAAACTTGGGAGTACTTAACGGCTGAGGGTGTGTTGCCCTGGGGGTCAGAAGATTGTTCAATGTTCCTGAATAAACTGCTGAAAGAAGAACTTGTGGGTCGCATCTTTCTTGCTGGTCGAGGTGGACACGACAGTCTCTCATCTAATGCAAAAGGGGATAGAAGAAATAGATGAAGCAGGAAATGTGGGGATAGATAGCTAGAATTGATGTGCTTTGGGCATTGGAAGGGGTTCAGGAAATTTTGAAAATTTAATGCTCTACAATCTTTCTACAATATACAATGGTGATCCTAATGAAGTCTACAAATAATGAGGAAGATGAAGTTCCAGTTTGCCATCATTGATTCTTTTGTTCATATGTCATTTGTTTGATTTTGTTTTGTTTAGTTTTCTTGTTTTTGAGACAGGATTTCTCTGTATAGACGTGGGGGTCCTGGAACACATTCTATAGACCAATTTGCCCTTGAACTCAGAGATCTGTCTGCCTTTGCCTCTCAAATGGCAAGATTAATGGGATGTGACACCATTGCCTGACTGTCATAGTGTAGTCTTATCTTAAGACAAAATAAATTCTTTCCATTTTAAATTAACATTAGCATTTTGTTTTGCTTGTTTTTTTGTTTATTTATTTACTTTATATCCTGATTACTGTCCCCCTTACCAGCCTCCCCTCTCATAGTTCCTCTCCACAACCCTTGTCCCCTTCTCCTCTGAGAGAGTGGAGGCACCCCTGGGTTCCTCCCCCCCCCCATCGTGGCACATCAAGTCTGCTGGGCTAAGTAGATATCATTCATTAGTGTCTTCTTCCACTGAAGTTAGAGAAGACAGCCAAGTTAGGGGAATGGATTCTACAGACAGGTAATAGCTATAAAGATAGTCCTCATGTCCCTATTCCAGTCATTCAGGACCCACATGAAGACCAAGCTGCACATCTGCTACATAAATGAGGAAGACCTAGGTCCAGCTTGTATATGTTCTTTACTTGATGGTTCAGTCTCTGAGAGCTATCAAGAGTCCTAATTAGTTAACTCTGTTGATCTTTGTATGGAGTTCTTATCATCTTTGGGGACCTTAATCCTCATCATATTCTTCCATGAGTCCCAAAGGTCCATCTAAATGTTTGGTTGCTGGTCTCTGCATTTGTCTGTGTTGACTGCTGGGTGGAGGCTCACAGAAGAGAGTCATGCTAGATACCTGTCTTGAAGACTGTGTCCTAGACATACAGACTAGGAAGGGATTGTTGGAGCAGGGTGCCAAGCTGATTAGTCTTACGGTCCCCAAGTATTACCATAGGGAAGCACAGAGCTCTTGGGGTCTTGCTAGATCTGTGTTTTATCACAGGAACAGAAAAATAATACAGAGTATATAAATGATCAAGTACATTGTATGACAGTCTCAAAGAAATAATGAAAATTGGTTTAAAATGAATAGTTTAAGTTTGAAAGGTGAGACACTGTATCTGCAAATGGATCTAGGTGATGAGCCATCTCAACAATGTCTAAATTTCTCATTTCTCTTTGCTGAGTCATCTAATCAGAATATATTGATACATACCTGACACAGTGTCAATTTGAAGGGATGTCAGTTATTTTGCTTCTTTTGTTAAAGTGTATTTTTCCAATAGGCAACTTACACTTTCATAGGGCCAGACATCCCACATAGTATAGTAGGCAAAATTCCATTCATCCATCTATCTGTCTGTCTGTCTGTCTGTCTCTATCATCATTCTTTCTTTTCTTTTTACTTTTTTCCTCCTTTATTGTTTTGTCTGTCTGCCTGCCTGCCTTTTATTATTTTATTAGATAATTTTGTGGATGGTATACATCATCATTCTTAGTAAGTGCCATCATTACTTAAAGATTATCTGCAAAGTTTTTCTGCAGGATGATATATTGACACAAATATCAAAAATCAGACATATAAGGTATATTAGTAAGTGCTGAAACTAAATTCCTTGTGATTTATAGGGTTTAACAAAATGTATATACCTCATTATCCTTTTCATTTTAATGATCCATTTATTCATACTCTACATACCTATTCCATATCTCTTTACCCATCCAACATTTTCCCCCTCCCACAAAACAAGATGGTAAAGAAACAATAGCAAAAACATCCCTACATACAACCTACAAAATGAAAATTAAAACAAACAAAAGCACAAGAAAAATTGCAAAAAATAAGTCAAATGAAAGAAAAAGTTTCAAAATAACATTGAGCTTATTTTGTTCCCTGAAGTGCAGTCTATGTACTCAGTGAAACTTCATGGGAAAAAACTGGTATTTTCTTTGTCAGTGGGTATCAACTGCAGATAGTTTCTAGTTTAGGATTGAGATTGCATGTCAAGTCTACCAGTAAATGCTTAAAGCATGTCTGCTTTGAATCTTTGAAGATCCTGTGCATGCTGTCATAGTAACTACGAGATAATATTTACATTAATCCTGTTATGTCTTGAAGATACACTTGAAGTTTTTTGTTTGTTTGTTTTTTGACTTCTGGGTTTTTTGTTTTGTTTGTGAGTCACCCATCACCTCTGGTTCTTATAATCTTTCTATCTCCTCTTTTGCATAAATCTCTGAGCTTTAGGGGAGGGGTTTGATGCTGTCCCATTTAGAACTGAGTACTCCAAAACCTCTGCTCATTGTGCAGGTGCTATTCTCTGTGTTAATGATCATTTACTTCAAGTAGAAGCTTCACTGGTGTGGATTGAGCAAGAAGATAGTTATCTTTGGGTCTTGAGTTATGGCATTAGGAGTCATTTTATGGCTATATTGATTTAACAGTAGTAAGTTTTACTCCATAGCTGTGCCCTACCTAGTCTCAGTTTCTAGGCAACTAAAGCTTTGCAGGAATGTGTCCTATGTCATAGAGTGAGCCTTAAATATATTCAGAAAGTGGTTAGTTAATACTTATGCTATGTACCATTTATGCTCTTATTGCATCAGAATTTCTTGAAATCAGGTAACTCTTTTAGGTCACTGGGTTTTCAATTGAGTGATGCAGTATTTTTCTTTTTATTTATTCTATTTGGATTAGTATACATTAATTATGCAAAATTTGTTTTCAATTATAATATTGTCTATAGGAATTTCAATTTTGCAGCCATAGCCTATTTGAATAATTGTGTCCTGAGTTGTTTTTAGTGTAAAGTGTATCTCCTTCTCTCCATATTTATTATGTCATGTGTGTTTTGTCTCAGATAATAGTTAACAGTATTTGTTAAAATTTCATAATGAATTATGTTTTTGTCACAAAATTTTTCTTAAACAGTTCCTTTATATATTTTACTAGTAGATCATAGTACTCAAAAGGCTGAGTTCTATCCTAATATTTTATATTAGTATTTCTGTAGCATTCAATCCACTGGGAGAAAGTATAGACTCAATTTTAGACTCAATTCAAATTTAGATTAAATTAGTTTATTCTTACTGCTAGTAAGATATCAGCTATAGCCAATATAGCATGCCATGAGATTGTGGGGTTAAGGTAGGGTTTTAAAGTAGATATCTGAGAGGTATTTTGACAACTATTCATGGAACCCACACTGGGCAGGAAAATTGTTTTACTTCCCTCAGTTGTATCTTATTTTCCTGCTATATAGTAATAAAAGTACCATTTTATTCTTTTCCCAAAGCAATAGCTAGTTTTACAAAAGTAGAGCACCTGTTAGTACCACACAATCTGTTATCCTATTCTTTTTTTTTTTTTTTTTTGGTCTTATGATGTTTATTTTAGAAAGGAGAGAGAGAGAGAGAGAGAGAGAGAGAGAGAGAGAGAGAGAGAGAGAGAGAGAAGATAGAAAAGTAGAGAGGCCAGCCATGGCCACATGGAGAGAGAGGGGAGGAAAGAGAGGCAATAAGAAGTGAGAGTAAAGACAAGAATCTAAGAGGTTGAGAGAGAGGAGATCCATTACCCAATTCTTACCTGATCTGCAGGTCACATGCATTTCCCAGACATTTCAGAACAAAAGATCAACAGCTTTTAATGGATTTCTGGCTTTTCAGTAAGTTTCTTTCGTCAGTAATGGGGACTTGTGTAAATTACTACTTAGGTCTGAGCACTCAATGACTTTCATATAGCAGTTCACTTCTTGGAAGGCAAAAACACAGTGGTGCCACATTAGGGCTGGCTGTTATATCCTCACAGTATATAATTCTCGTTGTCATAATTAATCGTGTATTATTCTGCCTTTGGTCTCCTCCTTTTCTCTAGCTTTATGCATGTCTGTTTTGGGAAACATAATGGTACATATGAGCTATAAAACAATCAATGTTTCTTTTGAGTTTTGCTTACTTTACTTATCAGGAAGATCTCTATTTCAATCCAATTTCTGACAAAAAAAATTAATTGTGTGTGTGCATGTGTGTATGTGTGTGTAGTAATAATAGTCCATTGAAAGTAAATATCACGTTTCTTCATACATTCTCATATACCTAATCTTTTGTCTTTCTGCTTGATTTTATTTATTTTCCTTTTAAACATCCTGCCTTAGTGAGGAGTTTCTATTCCTGTGAAGAGATAGCATAATCATGGCATCTCCCATTTAACAAATAAACAAACAACAACAAACAAACAAACAAAAATATTTAATTGGAGCTGGCTAACACTTTCAGAGATTTAGTTTATTATTGTCATGGCAAGAAGCATGACATTATTTTGTCAAAGGACCCAAGAGTTTCATATCTGGATCAGCAGGCAGCAGGAAGAAAAAGACACACTGGGCCTAGTTTGAGCATTTGCAATGCCAAAGCACATCCACTTTCACACTTCCAACAAGGACACACTCCATAACAGTATCACTTCTTGAAGACCAAGGATTCAAATACATGAGCCTTTTAGAGCCATTCCTATTCAAACCAAGACCCAGTAAATTGGGGAATGTATCAGTATGTGTATTTTTGACATTGTTTAAAGAAGAGAAGCATTTATCTTATACATCAGAAAGCTACTACTAAACATTAGCCAAGTCCTTTGTAAAGGGTATTATTGAATATTATTCAGTATCAACCATGATATTTATTTGTTTGGTATTATATCAACATGTGTTAGAGAAGATTAACTGAATGAAAGATTTACTTTAAATGTGGTTAGAAGCATCTCATGATCTGCAGGGTTAGCCTTAATAAAAGAAAAAGATGAACACACAGATATACTGATACATACATATGCACATGCACACACACACACACATACACACTTACACACACACACACGCTCACATACAAGAGAGGACAGAGCGAGAGAGAGAGAGAGAGAGAGAGAGAGAAAACACTGAGCACTGCAAATTCATTCTCTCTCCTTCCTGATTGGCTACGAAAGTAGGATCCCTTTACTTTGCCTTTTATTATTCAAGAACTGAGTTAAATCACACTCCACTGCTTTAGTCAGATAACCAAGAGGAATAGCCATTCTACACATTATCATTATTTTCAGATCAGTCATCCATTTGTGTAACAGTCAGGCTTCTTTTCTAAAATTGGATAAACCAATATTCAGTTAAATATTATATGTAATATAATATTGCTCTGATTTAATGCTCCCATTGTAGATAGGCAGTGGCTTTCTTTATCTCTTCTGACCACGTTTTTCTGAAAATTGCTATTTAGATACTAGTGTAACAGCGTTGTATTTGGTTGTATATTCCACTTGCTAGGAAGGTGTTTTCCACCCTTCAGCATGTGTTTGGTTGTATATTCCACTTGCTGGGAAGGTGTTTTCCACCCTTCAGCTTGCGTTTGGTTGTATATTCATTCCACTTGCTGGGAAGGTGTTTTCCAGCCTTCGCTTTCACTTAGATGTTACTGTAGTTTTGTAGTCTTTCTAGATGTTAGCTAAATGTGGTATTTTATTTCTGTTAGTTTTAAATTAATCCGAGTTTTTAAATTGGAGAGTCATTTATAGTACTTATTTCAGCAGCATGAATGAACTAAAGCTGTAACAATTAAAGTGGGATTTTCAGTACTCTAGTACAAAAAAATTCATGTAAATTCATGATGTGTGCTATATGTTTTAAAGGCCATTTATAACTAGAATTATTTAAAGATGCAGTCAGTCATTCTCTTTTATGCATTTTAGTGATGATTCTGAAAGGACTCTAATAATACTGTGGTAGCAATAAAACACAAACACACCCATTTGTTTACTTGTTTGTTTTGTTTTTATTTTTTTCTTTAGCCATAAAGGAAGCTTTTTATTTTTTATTTTTTGTGGGACTGATCATGTATATAGTGCAATGATTTGTTTAACATTGATATTAAATCTAGTAAATATTGTAGCAGCTTCAAATTAAGATTTTAATCATGTCCTAGGTGTTATTTTACAGAGAACTGTGACTTTTCTTCTTAAAATTACTGATAGTTGAGTGCCAAGGAGTCAAAGAATTGTTTCTAGTCAAAATGAAGAAAGTTAGGAAATAATATTGATGGGTATGAACATTTCATTCGGTCATACCTTTTATTACCCCTGGAGATTTGTTAATCATCCATTAATTGTGAAATCAGTAGAAGAAATAATAAAGCTCTATCAAAAGTATAAATAGCATTATGTTCTAGGACCATGCTTTTCCTTAAAACAATAGAGTATTTTGGCCTGTAAATTAGAATTGTGGTGCTACTCTGCCACCTAGTGGACATTATTTGTAAGGAAAAACAAAACAAACAGCTATTGTTCTGAACAGGTTTGTACTATGATTAGAGTATGAGAAAAGAAATTTCATAAAATTTTACAAGATGTGAAGTGTAAACACAAAAAATTAGACTTAAAATCTATGTAAATATACATGTAGGCAATGCATACATATATCTCTTACTCCTAGAGTATATTTATCCATTATAAAGCCTTATACTCCCTCTATCAATCCCAAATCCTATATCAATGAAGATTTACTCCTCCTCCTCCAAACATCGGGGAAATGAGGGCTGTCATAAGCTGTATATTAGACAATATATTGCTAGTTTAATTTCTCTTAGAAGTACAGGTGAGGAAAGCCCCTGATTTTCAACTCTCCCTCCTGAAAATAATGTAAGATTTCCAATTTATATGTATGTATAACACTAGACTCATGACTTTCAAACCTTGAGATTAAAGTATATACTTTAGCACACAGTTCTAAGAGTTTACGTCAATACTTGGGACAATTTGATAAACCTGTCTGGAACTGAAGATATGGCTCAGGTGTTAAAAGCTAAGTTTTCAAACAAAACTACAAAACTGTGTGATAGATTATTCTCATCCTTGTTGGAAATGAATATTTTAAGCTTGTACCAATAGGGTTTAAGTTAAATCCACCTAATGCTCATTATTATGTCATTATTAACCATCCACATATTTACCCAGTTAATTTCTTTGTCATTGCGCTTTTTAAAAAATTTTTAATATCATATTTTAAAGTGCCCTGCACATAAATTTATCAAACAAACACTTGAGAAAGTTCACAATTTGGTGTCCACAAATGTGTTCATAGGGTTTTTTAATAATTATTTTTTATTTACATTACAAATTTTGCCCCCTTCCAGTCCCTCTTCCCAGAGTTCTTAACCACATTACCTCTCCAGTTGCCTCTGAGAGGGTGCTTAGCACTCCATCCCCCAATCCCCATGCAGTCTTCCCCTTTCTCTGGGGGCATCAAAGATCTACAAGATTAGGCACATCCCTCTCACTGAGGCCAGACAGGGCAGTCCTCTTCTACATACTGCCAGGACCTCAGACCAGCCTTTGTATGATCTTTCATTGGTAGCTTTTCTTTGGGAGCTCTCAATAGTCCAGGATCTTGGGCAATGTTGGTCTTCCTACAGGGTTGCTATTACTTTAGGCTCTTTCAATGCTTACCCAACTCTTCCACAGGTGTCCCTGACCTCAGTCCAATGGTTGGCTGTATCTGCATCTGTCTCAGTAAGTTGGTTGGTAGAGCTTCTCAGAGGACAGCTGTGCTAGGCTCCTGTCTGCAAACACAACATTGCATCAGTAATAGTATGAGGGTTTGGTGCCTATCCTTGGGAGGGATCCCAAGTTGGCCAGTCACTGAATGGCTTTTCTTTCAGTCTCTGCTTCATTTTTCTCCCTGTATTACTTTTAGACAGGAAAAATTCTGTGTCAAAATGTGAAGTTACATTGGTGCCCCATCTCCACACTGGTGGCTCTTAATATATACTGGAGGTCTATTCCAGTTCCATCTCCCCACTGTTGAGCATTTTGATGATGGTCACCCCCATTGAGTCCTGGGGTCCTCTCACATCGTAGGTCTCAGGGATTTTCAAGAGGATTCCCCCTGGACACCCACCCACAGCAGCTACATATTTCCACTCATTCAACTGACTCTCTGGGCTTGTCAACTCTCTCCTCCATACCTGGTCCACCATTTCTTTCCTTTACCCCTCCCCTCTCTCATCCATGTTCCCATTCCCTCTGCCTCCTGTGATTATTTTGTTCCTTCTTCTGAGTGAGCTTAAACCATTGTCAAGTTGGCCATCCTTCTTGTTAAATTTCTTACAGTCTGTGGATTGTTTAACGTGTAGTCTGTACTTTCAAGCTAATACAGTGTATGTCATTTTGCATCTGGGGTGAAGGAAACCGGCCCGCAGTTTCACTTCATACCGTGGGTGATTCACGAACTGAGGAAGTCGAGATTCTGTGAAAATAAGCGGGTTAGGAGAGACAAGGAACTACGCCAAGTAGATGCTTAT
>NW_022196897.1:74656082-74656265 GCF_008632895.1 Mastomys coucha | reverse complement strand
GAGCTGACTCCAGACACCTGGTGGGCCGAGCCGAGCTGCTGCCTTGGGAGTTCAATTGAGGGCTCCCAATGAGGTCAGCAGGAATGGTACATTTCACCCTGATTTGATTAAAAAAGAAGTAGGGAAATGCGATACGATCTCGACACGAATACATGGGCAACAAAAGGTGCGTAACACCTTCTG
>NW_022196897.1:74654537-74655771 GCF_008632895.1 Mastomys coucha | reverse complement strand
TAGAATGCCAAGGCTCGTCCGCAAAACCCAAGGTCCAAGGACTATCATAATCTCCGAAGATGGCTGACCTAACTCTTTCAGTCAGGTGCTGGATTCAGCAGGGTGGGGTGTGGTGCAGCTGGAAGCCAGAGCTCATTGCTGGGAGCTGATCTCAGGATGATGAAAATCAGTCCCTTAAAGCCGCTGAAGAACTGAATTAACCTTTGAAAGCCTGGAGGCTGAGCATGGACCAAGCATTCTCGGGAGGCCTGTCCCCCCCTGCTTTGATCGGGAAAAGCAGGTATTAGCAACTGACATTTCTCGGAAGCAGGCAACTCTCGGGACTTGCCTGTCCCCCCTGCTTTGATCGGGAAAAGCAGGTATTAGCAGTTATCCAAAGCAGACGAACATACGCATACACACACACAAAAAACTGGCGAAGTAAAAAAAAAAAAATCTATCAAGGCAAACCTGGCTGGGAGGAGCATATCTTAAGGCATCGGCTTCTCCAAATCAATCTGTCGTACCAATCTTTCTGGTAGCCAGCAAGCCTCTTCTTCGGCTTGGGAAAACACACAGACAGAACCTCTGCCCAAAACCAGGACCGGGTCCGGACCAAACCACGTATTAGTGAGCGGATCTCTCCACCGTACCATAGCGTGGGAATTGGCTGATTCAGGATGCCAGTGTCGGTCCGCTGCTGAACGATTATTAATATCGATCTGCAGAAAGTTCAGGATAAAAAGGACAAACGCCAGATGTGCCTTTGGAGATCTCTGAGGAAAGAGAATTCCTCCTTTGGTCTTGAAAAGCCAGTTTTTGATAGTACGATGGGCACGTTCAACAATACCTTGGCCCATAGGATTATAAGGAATGCCGGTTTTGTGAACTATGCCAAAATTTTTGCAAAAGGAAGAAAAATTCCTCCCCACATAGGAAGGACCATTGTCTGTCTTAATGGTTTTGGGGATTCCCATAGCACTGAAAGCTAGTATACAATGATCGATAACATTTCTAGAGGCTTCTCCTGTTTGCAGGGAAGCAAAAATATATCCAGAGCAGGTGTCTATGCATACATGTAAATATTTAAGCTTTCCAAATTCTGCATAATGTGTTATATCCATTTTCCAGATGCTATTAGGGACTAATCCTCTGGGATTAACTCCCAAGTGTGATACTGGGGCTAGAATAACACATTTTGGACATTGTTTAACGATCATTCTTGCTTGTTCTCTGGAAATTTTATGTTTGAGTC
>NW_022196897.1:74651194-74651796 GCF_008632895.1 Mastomys coucha | reverse complement strand
ATTGCCTTGAGCACCCCTCTTAGATTTTTTCTCATCGGACCATCGTTTCTCCTTCCTGCTCTGATCGCTTATTTTCTGTCTAGCACTTGCTTGCAGTTTTCCCGCAATACCCGCTCTGTCTGGACATTCGCGTTTAAAATGGTTGAAGCTGCGTTTAAAATGGTTGAAGCTGCCGCATATAAAGCACCTTCTGTGAGTATGCCTGCGTGCCAAGCCCCCAGGGGCGGGTGTCTCCTGCACAGCAGCAGCCACCGCTGCGCTTTGATAATACGCAGGTCCCATGTTAACGCACAGGCGAATATACCCTGAGATGTCTCTTTGTCCTTTGTGAGGCAGCAAGATAGATTTACATGCCGCATTAGCGTTCTCAAAAGCCAATTGTGAAATCAGAGGCCCCTCTGCATACGGGTTTCCTAGAGTTCTGCTAATTGTCTCCTGCAGCCTGGCAACGAAATTTTGAAAGGGCTTGCCTCCCTTAGTTGGGAGCTTGCACCAAGCCCTGCGTGCCAAAGTAGCAATCTGATTTAGCGCCCGTAAGGGAAAATCTATTTGCCGAGTGCATTTTTCAAACGTGCCCTCTCCGAGAAGCATATCTAGGGTCC
>NW_022196897.1:74632267-74650248 GCF_008632895.1 Mastomys coucha | reverse complement strand
TTCTCCTCCAGCAGCCTTCCCATGTTCCGGGAAGCTGATTTAGAAATCTGGGCACCCATGCTTATGACGTACCGTCAAATTTTTTCCCTAGGCTTCTAAGGTATCAGGCGAATACCCAAGTTTCTGCCTAGAATTCCCTGTAGCCTCACACGGAATCCCAGTCAGCACTAACCAAATCTTACCGTGAGAACGACTACAATAATCCGGATCCGCCTTTTCTTTAATAAAGCAGAGCTCTGTATCCTGCGGTAGGGTCCCTCAAATTCTCCCATGTTTGCGGTCCACGTGTGGCACCATCTGAAGTAAACCGGCCCGCAGTTTCACTTCATACTGTGGGTGATTCACGAATTGGGGAAGTCGAGATTCTGTGAAAATAAGTGGGTTAGGAGAGACAAGGAACGACGCCAAGTAGATGCTTACCAAGGCGTGATCTTTACTTAGTGAATCAGGATATTTATACCTGAGGCAAACAATCTTATGTCTTTTAGCATATAAGTGAGAACAGGGAACAAGCATATCAGTACATATCAGTCATGTAAATAAGCCCCTGCAAGCGAGGACTCCAGGCAGGAAAGCGGATTAAAGTTTTAGTTCATTTTGAATACTGGGCTCCCGGTTCTGGCTTAATCCCTGGAGCTGACTCCAGACACCTGGTGGGCCGAGCTGAGCTGCTGCCTTGGGAGTTCAATTGAGGGGTCCCAATGAGGTCAGCAGGAACGGTACACTGGGGTACCTCATTCAGGATGATAATTTCTAGTTCCACCAATCAGCATGCAAAATTCATGATGTCTTCCTTTTTAATGATTATTATTTCATTGTAGAAATGGACCACATTTTCTGTATCCATTCTTTGGTTGAGGGACATATGGATTGTTTCCTGTTTCTGGCTATTATAAATAAAGGTGCTATGAGCAGAGTGGTGCACGTGCCCATGCAGTATGGTGCAGCATCTTTTGATTCCTCTGTTGAGAATCTATGTTTAAGAGAAATTTTCAACTGAGGAATCTCAAATGGCTGAGAAGCACTTAAAGAAATGATGAAAATCCTTAGTCATTAGAGGAATGCATATCAAAAGAACCCTCAGATACCACCTCACACCAATCAGAATGGCTAAGATCAAAAGCTCAGCTAAAGCACATGCTGGTGAAAATGTGAAGAAAGAGGAACACTCCTCCACTGCTGTGGGAGTGCAAGCCAGTGCAACCACTCAAAAAATCAGTTTGTCGGTACCTGAGGACCCAGCTATACCACTCCTAGGAGTGTACTCAAAAGATGCTCCAAACTATAACAAGGACACAAGCTCCACTATGTTCATAGCAATCTTATTTATAATAGCCAGAAACTGGAAAGAACCCAGATGTCCCTCAGCAGAGGAATGGATATAGATAATGTCATTCCTTTACACAATGAAGTACTACTCAGCTATTAAAAACAATGACCTTATGAATTTCATAGGCAAATAGATGGAACTTGAAAATATCATCCTGAGTGAGGCAATCCAGGCACAAAAGAACACACATGATATGTAGTTACTGACAGGTGGATATTAGCCAAAAAGAAGTTTGGAATACCCACAATACAACTCACAAACCATATGAAATCCAAGAAGAAAGAAAATCACACCAAAGTGTGGATGCTACAGTACTATTCAGTAGGAGGAAGAGAATAATCTCTGGGAAGTAGATAGAAAGTAGAATCTGGGAGGGAGAGAGGATGTGAAGAGGAAATGGGGGCTGGTTCAGATATAGGAAGTGATAGGGAAGAAGTACAGAGGGTCAGGAATTTTAAAGTAGGTGTGTACCAGTGGGGCAGCGTGAACTATGGTAGCCACTAGAAAGTCCCTGATGGCAGAAACCCAAGAAGTTCCCAGGATCCAATAGGGGTGACATTAGCCAAAGTGCCCAACAAAAGGGAAAGAGAACCTGTAGAGACCATATCCAGTGAATAGACATGGCTCCAGTTTGAGGGATGGGGCCACACACCCAACTCAAAAACATTAATTGAGAATTCTTCCTGTTAAAAGGAAATGCAGGGACAAAGATTAGATCAGAGCCTAAAGGAAAGGCTATCAGGAGACTGCTCCACCTAGGGGTTCCTCCCATCTGCAGACACTAAACACAGACACTATTGGTTATGCCAAGAAGTGCTTACTAACTGGAGCCTGTGATAGCTCTACCCCGGAGAAGCTATGCCAGAGCCTGACCAATACAGATGAGGATGTACACAGTCAAACATTGGACTGAGCATGGGGACTTCTCCATTGAAGTTAGGGTAAGGACTGAAGGAGCTGAAGGGGTTTGCAAAACCCAAAGGAAGAACAACAATGTCAACCTACCAGACTCCACAAAGCTCACAGGGACTAAACCACCAACCAAAGAGAACACAATGGGGAAACTATGGCTCCAGCTTGATATGTAATAGAGGATTCCTGTAGGGGGCATCACTGAGAGGGGATCCTTTTGGTCCAGTGAAGGCCTGATGACCCATGGTAGGGGAATGCTAGGGCACTGAAGCAGGTGTAGATGGGCAGGTGGACAAGCACCCTCATAGAGACAGGGAGAGGAGAGGGCAATAGTTGGTTTGAGTAGGGGAAACTGGGAAGGCTGATAACATTTGAAATGTAAATCAATAAAATAATCAATAAAAACATTGAAAAAGGGGAATCTGTTTATGTCTGGTCCCCATTTTTAAAATTTGGTTATTTGATTTTTGGAGTCTAACTTCTTGAGTTCTTTATATATGTTAGATATTAGCCCTCTATAAGATGTAGGCTTAGAGATTTCTTCCCAATATATAGGTTTCATTTGGTCCTATTGACAGTGTTTGCCTTACAGAAGCTTTTCAATTTTGTAAGGCCCCATTTAGCAATTGTTGATTTTAGAATTCAATCCATTGTTGTTCTAAATAGGAAGTATTTCTCTGTGCCAATGCATTCGAGGCTATTTCCCACTTTTGTATATCTGGTTTTAGATTGAGGTCCTTAATCCACTTGGAATTGAGCTTTGTACAAGCTGATAAATATAAATCAATTTGCATTTGTCTACATGCTGATGATCAGTTAGACTACCATCATTTGTTGAAGATGTTTTCTTTTTCTCACTGTATGGTTTTGGCTTCTTTGTCAAAGATCAAGCATCCATAGGTGTGTGTTTTCTTCTGGGTTTTCAAGTCTACTCCATTGATCAACCTGTCTGTCTTGGTACCAATACTATGTGGTATTTTTTTTTAATCACTACTGCTCTGTAATGAATGCAGTTTGGGGTCTGTGATGGTGATTCCTCCAGAAGTTTTTTAATTGTTGAGAATTGTTTTGTCTATTCTCAGTTTTTTGTTTTCCATATGAAGGTGAGAATTTCTCTTTCCATGTCTGTGAAAAATTGTGTTGGACTTTTGATGGGGATTGCATTGACTCTGAAGATAACTTTTGGTAAGGTGGCCATTTTGTTTGTTTGTTTGTTTATTTATTTATCATTCCATTTGTTTACATCTCAAATGATATCCCACTTCCCAGTTATACCTCCACAAGACCCCCATTCCACAAACTAACTTTTCTCCCACCCTTATGCCTCTAGAAGGTGCTCCCCCACTCCCCCCTCTCCCATCCCACCCCTCCAGCATCCTTCTACGCTGGGGCATCAAACCTCCACAGGACCTAAGGCCTACCCTCCCATTGATGTGACAAAGCCATCCTCTGCTACCTACATATCTAGAGCCATAGATCCTTCCCTGTACATTCCTTGGTTAGTGTTCTAGTCCCTGGGAGCACTAGGCAGTCCAGTTAGTTGATGTTGTTCTTCCTATGGGGTTGCAATCCCCCTCTTCCAGTTCTTCTGCTAGCTCCCCAACTGGGGTCCCTGAGCTCAGTCTGATGGTTGGCCCCAAGTAGCCACATCTGCATTGGTTAGTTGCTGGTTGAACCTCCCAAGGAGGAGTCACACCAGGTTCTTGTCAGCAAGTGCCTGTTGGCAACAGCAACAGTGTGAGGTTTGGTGTCAGCAGGTAGGATGTATCCTGGGGTAGGGTGCAGCCCCTAGATTGCCCATCCTTCAGTCTGTGCTCCATTTTTTTTGTCCCTTTTCTTCCTTTGGACAGGAACAATTCTGGGGGACATGCCTATCTACTGAAGGTGGTCTTTATAGGTTCTATCTCCCTTTCTCTGCTAAAATCATTCCCATTAGGTCCTAGGAGCCTCTCATTTCCCTGGTGTCTGGGACCCTCTATTGGCTATTTTACTATGTTAATCCTACCAATCCAGAGCATAGGAGATCTTTCCATCTTCTGAGGTCTACTTTAATTTCTTTCTTCAGGACTTGCAGTTCCTGTCATACAGATCTTTCACTTTCTTGGCTAGAGTTACACCAAGGTACTCTGTATTATTTGTGGCTATTGTGCAGGGTGTTGTTTCACTAATTTCTTTCTCGGCCCATTTATCATTTGTGTAGAGGGAGACTACTGATTTGTTAGAGTTAATTTTATATCCAGCCATTTTGCTGAGGCTCTTTATCAGCTCTTGGTGTTATGTGGTAGAATTTGGTGATGGCTTATATATATTATCATATCATCTGCAAATAGTGAGACCTTGATTTCTTCCTTTCCAATTTGTATCCCATAAATCTCCTTTTGTTTTCTGATTGCTCTTACTAGCACTTCAATACTATATTGAATTGATAGTGAGAGAGTCCGCTGACTTGTCCCTAATTTTAGTGAGATTGCTTTAAGTTTCTTTCCTTTTGATTTGATGTTAGCTGTTGGTTTTTATTACTTTTAGTTATATGTCATGAATTTCTGATCTCCTCAAGACTTTAACATGAAGGGGTTTTGTATTCTGTCAAAGGCTTTTTCAGTGTCTAATGAGGGAATTATGTGCCTTTTTTCTTTGAATTTGTTTATATTGTTGATTTTGTTTTTGGATTTTTTTTTATATTGAACTAGCCTTGCATCACTGAGATAAAGCCTACTTGATCGTAATGAATATTGTTTTTGATATGTTCTTGGATTCAGTTTGTGAGAATTTTATTGAGTATTTTTGCATCAATACCCATAAACAAACCTAGTCTGAAGTTTCTGTCTTTGTTGGGTCATTGTGTGTTTTAGTTATCAGAGTAACTGTGGCTTCATAGAATGAACTAGGTAGTGTTTCTTCTGTTTCTATTTTGTGGATTAGTTTAAGTATTTGTGTGGAGTGTTTGTATTAGCTTTTCTTTGAAGGTCTGGTAGAATTCAGCACTAACAACATCTTGACCTGGGATATCTCTCTCTCTCTCTCTCTCTCTCTCTCTCTCTCTCTCTCTCTTTCTCTCTCTCTCTCTCTGTCTTAGAGTTTTAATGACAGTTCTATTTCCTTAGGGGTTATGCTACTTGGTAGATTGTTTATCTGACCTTGATTTAACCTTGGTACATGGTAACTGTCTTGAAAATCATCTATTGTTTTATAGATTCTCAAGTATTGTCAAGTATAGGTTATTGTATTGAGATAAGATAATTTTGTGAATTTCATCAGTTTCTGTTGTTTGTCTAGCTTTTCATTTTTGATTTTGTTAATTGTGATACTATCTCTGTATATGTATCTTGATTTTCTCAAGAAACTGCTGTTAATTCTTTGTATCTCTTTTTGTTTCTAGTTGGTTGATTTCAGCCTGAGTTTGGCTACTGCCTTCTGTCTACTCTTGCAAGTGTTTGTTCTAGAGCTTTCAGGTGTATAGAGTATCTCCAATATAAATTTTGCTTTTCACACTGCTTTCATTTTGCCCCATATGTTTGGGAATGCTATGCCTTAATTTTCTTTGAATTCTAAATAATGTTTAATTTCTTTATGTTCTTCATTACCAAGTTGTCATTGAGCAATGTGTTGTTCAGTTTCCATGAGTATGTGGGCTTTCTGGTGTTTTTGCTGTTATTGAAGTCCATCCTTAGTCTGTGGTAATCTGGTAGAGTGCATGGGATGATGTCAATCTTCCTATACCTATTGACATTTCTTTTTTCCATTTATATGGTCAATTTTGGAGAAGTTTTAATTTGGAGTAAAATGTTCTGGAGTTATCTGTTAAATTCATTTGTTTCATAACTTCTACTAATTTTACCTTGTATCTTTTTAGTTTCTATTTCAATGACTTGTCCATTGGGAAAAGTGGTGTGTTGAAGTCTCCTACTATTACCATGTAAGGTTTAATGTAGGTTTTGATATTTAGTAAAGTTTCTTTTATGAATGTGGGTACCCTTGCATTCGTGACATAGATGTTGAGAATTGAGACTTCATGTTGGCTGATTTTTCCTTTATTTAGTATGAAGTGTCTTTCTCTACCACTTTTGATTTCTTTTGGTTGTAAGTATATTTTATTGGATATTAGAATAGCAACTTCAGCTTTTTTCTTGGGACCACTTTCTTACAAAATTTTTTCTAACCCTGTAAACCCTGTACTCTGAGGTAGTATGTCTTTATAACTGAGGTGTAAGTCTTGTATGTAGCAAAATGATACTTGCTTTTTTTAATTAGATGTTTTCTTTATTTAGAATAACTCCTTTCCTAGGTCCCACTCCAAAAACTAACAAAAAAAGAAAAAGAAAGAAAAAAAGAAAGAAAAAAAAAGAAAAGAAAAAAAAAACAAAAACTAAAACAAACCTATGTTCCCTCCCCCCTCTCCCTGCTCACCATCCCACCCCCTCCTGCTTACTGGCCTTGGCATTCCCCTACACTGGGGCATAGAACCTTTACAGGGCCAAGGACCTCTCCTCCCATTCATGACTGACTTGGCCATCCTCTGCTATACATATGCTGCTGGAGCCATTAGTCCCACCATGTGTACTCTTTGGCTAGTGTTTTAGTCCCTGGGAGCACTGAGGGTACTAGTTAGTTCATATTGTTGTTCGTCCTTATGGGCTGCAAACCCTTCAGCTCCTTGGGTCCTTTCTCTAACTCCTTCATTGGGGACTTTGTATTTAGTCTGATGGATGGCTATGAGCCTCTACTTCTGTATTAGTCAGGTACTGAAAGAGACTCTCAGGAGACATTTATATCAGGCTCCTGTCATCCAGCACTTGCTGGCATCCACAATAGTGTCTAGATTTGATGACTGAATTTGGGAAGGAACTCAGATGACAGCAGATGCTGGCGAGGTTGTGGGGAAAGAAGAACACTCCTTCATTGCTGGTGGGACTGCAAGCTGGTACAACCACTTTGGAAATCAGTTTGGTGCTTCCTCCAGAAATTGGACATAGTACTACCAGAGGACCCAGCTATACCACTCCTGGGCATATATCCAGAAGATGGTCCAACATGTAATAAGGACATATGCTCCACTATGTTCATATCAGCCTTATTTATAAAAGCCAGAAACTGGAAACAACTCAGATGTCTTTTAACAAAGGAATGGATACAGAAAATGTGGTATATCTACACAATGGAGTACTACTCAGCTATTAAAAATAATGAATTTATGAAATTCTTGGAGAAACAGATGGATCTGGAGAATATCATCCTGAGTGATGTAACCCAATCACTAAAGAACACACATGGTATGCATTCTCTGATAAGTGGATACTAGCCTAGAAAATCGGAATACACAAAATACAAACCACAAAACATAGGAAACTCAAGAAGGAGGAAGACCAAAGTGTGGATAATTCGTTTCTCCTTAAAATGTGGAACAAAGTACCCATGGAAAGAGTTGTAGAGGCTAACTATGGAGCAGAGACTAAAGGAAGGACAATTCAGAAACTGCTCCACTTCCTGTTTTCTTATCCTCTCTGTAAGCCTGTGTCTTTTTATTGATAAATTGAGGCCATTGTTTTTGAGAGATATTAAAGAGAAATGATTTTTAGTTCTTGTTATTTTTGTTATTGAAGATGATATTGTATGTATCTCTCTCTGTGTGTGTGTGTGTGTGTGTGTGTGTGTTATTCTCTTGTTTTGCATTTGCTGTGAGATGTTTAATTTCTTGACTTTTTCTTGTATACAGTTAGCCTCCTAGCATTGGAATTTTCTTTCTATTATCATCTCTAGGGTTGGATTAGTAGAAAGATATTGTTTAAATTTGGATCTGTCATGAAATATCTTGGTCCCTTCATTTATGGTGATTGAGAGTTTTACAAGACATAGTAGCCTAAGCTGACATCTGTGGTATCCTAGGGTCCACATGACATCTGTCCAGGATCTTCTGTCTTTTAAAGCCTCTTTAAAAATCTGGTGTAATTCTGATAAGTCTGCTTTTATATGTTAGTTGGTCTTTCCCTTTACAGTTTTTATTATTCTTTCTTTGTTTTGTACATTTAACATTTCAATTATTATCTGCTGGAAGTAGTTTCTGATACAATCTATTTGGTGTTCTGTGGCTTTCTGTAAGTTTATGGACATCTCTTTCTTGAGGTTAGGGAAGTTTTCTTCTATGATTTTGTTTAAGATGCTTTCTGGCCCTTTGAACTTGAAATCTTCACCCTTCACTATCCCTATTATTCTGATGTTTGGTGTTTTCATAGTGAGCCAAATTTCCTGGATGTTGTGAGTTAGGAACATTTTACATTTTTCATTTTCTTTGAGCAATGTATCATTTTTTCTATGTCATATTTCATCTCTTGTATTCTATTGGTGATGTGTTCATTTGTAATTGCTGTTCTTTTTTCTAGGTTTTCCATTTCCAGGGTTGCCTCATTCATGATTTTTTAAAATGTTTTTATTTCCATTTTTGGTATTAGATAATTTTGTTGAATTCTTTCCTGATTGATTTTATTTTCATGCATTTCTTTAAGGTAATTATTTGTAGCTTCTATAAGAGCTTGTACCTGTTTGTCTGTGTTTTCCTCTATTTCTTTAAAGGAGTTATATATACCATACTTAAAGGCCTCTATCATCTTTATTAAATGGGATTTTATGTCAGAAGTTTGTTCTTTGGGAGTGTTAGGGTATCCAGGGGTTGGTATGGTAGGAGAACTGGGTTAGGTTGGTGCCAAATTACATTGGCTTCTGTCACTTGTATCCTTACACTTGCCTTTTGCCTTCTGGTTATCTCTGGTGTTAACTGGCCTGGGTGTCTTAGGATGGAGTAGACCTTTTTGGAGGCAAGCTCAGCTGTTTGACCTGGGTTAGAGCAGGCTTCCTGGGAGTCAAGTAGTGCTTTCTCTGGTTAGAGAGGCCCTCTGTGTCACTTGTTAGAGAATTCATTCTGTGTCCTTGGTTAGGACAGACCTCCTTGGGAGACAGACAAGCTAAGCTTCATAATTCTGAATAGTGACTGTTTGTGATTTTCTGAGGTGGTTTCTGACTATAGCAAAGAGTTTTCTTGATTAAATGTGAAGACTACATTTATCTTTGGGTATGAGAACAAATATTTAGAATGTTGTAACAGAATATGCTCTTTTAGTAAAATGGTATTGTAGATTCTCCTCCACGATCCATGTCTTCATTGTCATTGAGTACTTAGTTATCTAGTTTACAGTACCTGTTATGATTTCCTTCTTGCTGGAGGAGGGGGCTCTTTTACGTCCAATTAAAGAACTTCTGGTTACTGGGAGTGTATGCATGCTAGTACTCTACTCATAGGGTTATAATACATTGGTCATTGTTGTGGTTTAAGGGGAATTACTAGATAGAACTGTTGGTTTCTCTTATCCTTTGGAAACTTGCATGGTGCCTTCTAGTACCATGGAAGCTAGTCCTAAGTTTATGCATCATTTTATAGATTTTTATAGCTATTTGTATATATTTAAGTTTAAAGAAAATTGATATCTTATAAAATATTTTATAAGATATTTTAAGCATTAAACATGGCTTTCAAAGTACTACTAAGTTAAGATAAAATTACAAATAAAATATCACATGGGGTTTTGTTTCATCTAATTGTTTGATTTGGGCCTCCAGAGTAATTCTCCATTTTCATCCTCTAGGGTTCATATCCCTGAGGTATCTGTGACATAAATGTGGGGCACAGTTTGATGCTAAAGTTATTTTTTTATTTCTCTTTCTCTCAAGTATTACTGAGATGTTTTGTAAAGGTTATGTAGTAGAAGTCACTTTTTTTCTAAAACATTCTTTGAAATATACAGTAATACCTGTATTTTCCCACATTTTGTATTATATTCCTTAAAATAAATGAAATTTCTAGCAGAGGCAGTCCTAGAGCATATCATTTTTATAGAAAGTCTTAAATGAATACATCAAAACTTTGTGCTTTGAGGTGAGTTTATTTAATGCCCATTTTATTTTATTTATTTTATCAGAAAAATAATGTATGACCCTAATTTTCTCAGGCTTTAAAATTTATATATGACTATAGTTTCTATAAGCATTTATGATAAATCTTTCTAACTAGATACATTTACCATCATCTGTGCCACTGTAATTGTTATTATTATGTGACCAATATTTCTGGAGAATATCTGCTTATTCATTATGTATTTCTTCTTTATATATACAGTCATTTTTTATCAATTACAAGACATGATATGTATGTCATCTCATAATAATCTCACAGAAAAACTAAGGATATAAATTATTTTTGATGATTCTGTAGTTTCTAAACTACTCAGTATGATATTTAGCACATAAAGGAAATGTAATGAGAAAAACCAAGATGCAACTTACCAGAAATGATGGAATGAATTTGTTTAATACAGATACATATGAACATTGTGTACATGTGTGAACCATCAAATAACTGAACATAGATGACAGACACTTCCCCAGGCAAAATGAGTGATTTTGAAATTTAGCCCCAAGTTCATTAAGATAAACGCAGAATGTAAAAAGTGGTCCCCAAAGTTAAATATATTGAAAAGATGTGTTAGAACATGCTGAAACAATATTTGTTATTGGTAGAATAATAATCAACCCTAGGTTACTCAAATTTTACTAGAATAGGATATGAGAAAGAACAAAGTTTTGGGTCAAGTTTTTAAATGTCTAATTATAAAATTATAATTAGACAATTTAATATACAAATATATTTAATACAAATTTAATATATCTTGTATTAAAGGTGTAAGTGCATTCAGGATATAGTAAGTCCAGTACATAGGATCACTAAAATCTAAAATAATAGTTGAAGAAAATTTTTACTTATATGTTAATATTTTTATATCAAGGACACAAGTCTAATATTACCTCAAAGAATATAATCACAATATTGTGAAAACTGTAGGGCTTTTAATCTTAGCACACAGACATGTCATTCTTAAGTTCAATAGTGTTAATTTTATTTTTTCTAATAGTGTAATTTTATACTGAGTTAGGGTTGGTAAATAGTTTTATTGTACCTCTAAGGAAAATATAATTAGATAGTAGAAGATAGCAGTTGAGACAATTTGGAAGTACATAGCACATACAGAATTAATTCATTTCAGTTTTTGATAAAATTGCTTTGAATAATTAGGAAATTAGATGATATGAGGAATCCCTGTGACTGCAGTTTTGGATAAGTAAATTATATTTTAGATATACCACAAGTTTACAATATACCTGTGGACAATACTACATTCTATAATTTTATGATACAATTTTATTGAATACCTGTGTGATTCACCTTCAATCTTGTAAACTGTTTTATTGTAAAGTACATAAGAGTAAACTACAAATGATAAAAACATTTATTATACCATGTCAGTTTGTGCTTTGAATTTAAATTATTGTAACTACTGGAAAAATGTCAATATATAGCTTTTTATGAGTAACCCTTAAACCTCCAAGCACTTTTTGTCTGCCTATCTTGTTTGATTGCTTCTCTCTTTCTGTTTTTCTATTTTAACTCAGGGACAGAGAAAACCAGACTTATTCAGTGATCTTCATTCTCTTGGGCTTCTCTGAATACCCGGATTTGCAGGTGCCCCTGTTCCTCGTGTTTCTGACCATATACACAATCACTGTGCTGGGAAATCTGGGCATGATTGGCATCATCAGGATCAATACAAAGCTCCGCAATACCCCCATGTACTTTTTCCTTAGTCACCTTTCCTTTGTGGATTTCTGTTACTCTACTGTTGTAACACCCAAACTCTTAGAAAACTTGATCATAGAAGACAGAACCATCTCTTTCTCAGGCTGCATTATGCAGTTCTTCTTTGCATGTACATTTGTGGTGACCGAAACGTACATGTTGGCAGTGATGGCCTATGACAGATTTGTTGCAGTGTGTAACCCTCTGCTCTACACTGTTGCTATGTCACCAAAGCTGTGTTCCATTTTAGTGAGTGCATCCTACTCTTGGGGTTTAATCTGTTCCATGACACTGACTTACTTTTTGCTGAGATTATCCTTTCAAGGAATTAATGTCATTAATAACTTTGTGTGTGAACATGCTGCTATTGTGGCTGTATCCTGCAGTGACCCTTACATAAGCCAGGAGATTATTTTTGTCTCTGCTTCATTTAATGAAATAAGCAGCCTAATTATTATTCTTACTTCCTATGTTTTCATCTTCACCACTGTCATGAAGATGCCTTCCATAGGAGGCCGTAGTAAAGCCTTCTCTACATGTGCCTCCCACCTGACTGCCATTATTATTTTCCATGGAACAATTTTATTTCTCTACTGTGTACCTAACACAAAGAGCTCTTGGCTCATGGTCAAGGTGGCTTCAGTGTTCTATACAGTCTTCATCCCTATGTTAAACCCCCTGATCTATAGTCTCAGAAACAAAGATGTCAAGGAGTCAGTCCGGAAGTTAATGACCAAAAGTTTATAATGCCATGTGTTGCCATATTCATGTGGTTTTCTTACTCCTTCATATTTAGAAATATTTGTGCAGAATTTCTAAGATATTTAAAATTATTGACAAACTAAAATGAACCAACCAACAATAACAGTGATTTAACTCCAAGTTAGCTGATTATTCAAAATCTATTTAATTTGAGGTTGAGATAACAACTATAAAATAATAAATAAAGTAGTAATAACTTTTTGGTTTAAATAAAGATTTCATACTTGAAATTTAACATGCACAATTTTTAAGTGAGCAGACATTAATGATGACAAAAATTTCTCTTTTCTCAATGCTTGGAAAAATAGAGATATGTATACATAGGATTGATTGAAAAACCTCTTTTTAATTGATAGGCTACTTAATCATCCTTTATTTGAGACAGGGTTTCTCTCTAAAAACCTGGCTATTCTAGAAATCACTCTATAGACCAGGCTAGCCTTGAACTCAGAAATCCAGCTGCCTCTGCCTCCCAAGTGCTGGGATTAAAGGTGTGTGCCACCACTGCCCAGCCTACTTAATTGTCTTAACTAAATTATTATATTTTTGCTACTATCACTTCAATCATGATTCATATCTTTTGGTATATAAAAATCTTGGTAAAATTTAATGTAATGCAATATTCATTCTGCTATGAATTGCAAATCCTAGCCTTTATTCTCCTGAATTCTTGCTTCTTAGTTCCAAAGAAATACTGTAATTTGTTGTTAGTAATGATTTATAATAAACTATGCAACTAAAACTTACTTTACTAAGTTTTTTAAAGTAAACATCAATGTACCAAAAAAATCATGTACTTTATATATAGCTGTATATCACCTATTTAATATCTGGGACCCTGTAAATCAGATATGATAATGCATTTAACTAAATCCTCTGCCAAATAATATATACATGTAAATAAAATCATATTTTGAACAAGAAATAATGTTTTGGGTGGCAAAATCACAGTAAAAATTAGTTGTACTTGTCAAATAAGCCCTTATATTCTGAAACCCCCAAATTTTAAGAGTAGACAGTAGATATAGAGTAAATTATAATTCTGACACTGTAATTGACTTCTTTGATATGTAGAAAAAAACAGAAGTATACAAATAACCATATTTGAGGTAATTCACCCCTCTAGAATTAGTTTTGGGACCCACTTTATAGGAAGAAATCCATACCTGATAATGTAAATCCAAACCATGGCAGTGTATGGTATTCTATCTATAGGAAGATTTAATCATGATGCTTATCATGAAACCACCTTCTAAATATGTATGTTTGTATCTATACAGAACCATCACTAACAGTCTTAATCAGTGAAGTCTCTCTAGTGAACTTCAGTAAAGGCTGTTTTACAGGTATACAAAGTGCTTAAATAAGTGATGGTTTAGTACTGAGCACTAAAGCTATCTCAAGGTAACTGTACTTCATGAGATATAAATTGCAACGAGTACTGATCTGGATTGAGAATTGGAAGAATCTACTGATACTCATATCATTATATTCAAATATCTAATTTGTTGGTTCCCATTAAATCCTCTGTGATTTTAGTCCTTGTAATTTCTCTTGTGTAAAATAATGTAATAGTGATATGTTAATTAATGTATCATTATACATAAATGAGCTGACTTAATATGGAGCAATACCACAGTTACTATAAAAACCAAATAAAAGTCCTGAAATAATATGCTACAACACCAATTGTCATTGATTATTTATCTTTATCGCATCCTTGGTTCTTTGATTGTAGTCCATTTGTGATCTGTTAAAAAGAAAATATCTAATAAAAAAAGACAGAGGATACCTTCTACAAGCCTTGGAAATTCAGAAGAAAAACAAGATGAAAAAAGACTGGTATTATGAAAATATCAGAGACAATTAGGTGACAGACATGTGCACTGTGGTGCACCATACTACCATTGAAATCATGAGGATGGTGATTAAAATAAAAACAGACAGGTAGAGAAAAAAATCAGGCAATGCATTTTATTCAAAATTTCAAGAGAAATAAAACATTCTTCTATCTCATGCCTTATTCAGAACAAGATATAAGAGTCCCAACAAGCTTACAGTAGTTTTTTTGTGAATATAGTTACATGAGAGGATTATGTGAGCAAATAAAACATTAATACTCAAGAAGCAATGATAGCTTAAGAGAGTGACATAGTCACTGACAAAGGAGACTACACCTTTTTTGAAAAGATGATTAAGGAACACCACAAATTAGCCATAGTTCAATTCTGCCAACATGCATTCACCTAGTAGCAGACATATGTACCCAGAATCTAGAAAGATGTGGTTAAGAACACATATTACTCTTACAGAGGATGTGATTCATGCCCTAACACCCACACTGGGCAGCTGACAACTGACTGTAACTTCATTTCCAAGGGATCCAACACCATCTCTGACTTCCACAAAAACTGTACTTAGGTGCATAAACCCACACTGTGACATAATAAAATAATTAAAGATAAAAATATTCTTTAATAGCATACATCCAATGAAGAAATGCTTGGTGCACCCTGTGAAGGAAATGGCTCTATCCTCAAAATTAGATTTCTTAGCAGTTTGTGAAGAGTAAGTGTAGAGGAAATAAATCAGAAGAACACACTCATATGCCATTGCAGTACTTCCAAAAGGAAACAGTGCAAGAGAGCTGTAGAGCAGATAGGCATGTATTAAAAGCCATATAAAAGTAAGTGATGTTTCACATAACATAAATATTGTTCTGACCAAAATCTATAACATTTTAGCTAGCCTTATTATTTTATAAACATTACATTTTTCAATATATTAACTTTTATACTCACAGAACTAGCAGTTAGATACTGTGGTTGAAAGAAAAGTTATTAATATTACAATTCCCACAGTGTAGTTCTTTCTTAGTGAGGGAAGATAGAAAAATTGGCACTAAAAGTGATCATGTGAAGTTTGTTGAGTGTACTGGAAGTAATATGCCTTTTTATTGTTTGCTGGAGAAAGGGAAAAAGGGAATTATTATATACATGCACTCAGATATGAATGTATAGGTGCTTATGCACAATTACAAATGAGCACACAAGAGGGATGAATATAAAGGATGGAGAAAGGAAAATAATTATATAATAAGAAAAAGAGCAGGCCAGTGGTGGCACATGCCTTTAATTCCAGCACTTGGGAGACAGCGGAAGGCAGATTTCTCACTTCAAAGCCAACTTGGTCTACAGAGTATTTCCAGGACAGCCAGGGCTACACAGAGAAACCCTATTTCAAAACACCAAAAAATAAAAAAAAAAAGAAAAAGAAAAAAAGAGAGTAAGAATAAAAGCAAAATACAAAATCTAAATAAAATAAATTTGGAGGTCAATAGAGAACAATGATTAACCCTCTTCATTCTAAGATAATATAATTTCCATTCTCTATAAAGTTATTCATAGTGAAAAATATAACTATTACACATACAAACACACACACACATTATTCCCACAAGTTCTAAAACTTTTTATTTCATTATTTTAATATTAGGAATTCAATGCATAAAAAAATTAAGAAAAAGTACTTTAGGGGTAGTATGTGTGTATATCTATAATGACTGAGAAAGAACTTTAATGTGGAATAACTTCCTCACAGTCTCTTTTACATCCTTATTTCTTAGGCTGTAAATAAGAGGATTAAGCATAGGGATGACCATGCTGTAAAACACAGTGACTATCTTATCAAGAAGCAGTGAGCTCTTTGATTTGAGCACACAGTATAGAAGAAGAATAACCCCATGGCAGAAAGAGATGGCAGTCAGGTGAGGGGCACAGGTGGACAAGGCTTTTTGTAGTGCTTCTTTAGTGGGAATCTTGATGACAGTGGTGAATATGACAACATAGGAGACAATGATGATAAGGAGGCTACAAATCTCATTGAACATACAAATTAACAAGCATGCTATCTGGCTGAAAGAAGTGTCAGAACAGGCTGCAGAAATTATAGCAGAGTACTTACAGCAAAAGTGGTTAATGATGGCAGATCTACAGTAAGATAGTGCCAAAAGAAAATATGTTAGTGTGGTGGCACAGAGCCCACCCCATAGGTAAGTTCCAGTTACTAGGAGAGCACAGAGCCATATAGAGAGATATAGCCACTGTGTAGAGCAGAGGGTTACAAATGGCCACAAAACGGTCATAAGGCCATTACTGTTAAGATGAAGCTTTGTGTAAACACTCAAGCACAGCCAAAGTAAAACTGGATTATGCATCCTTTGAGGGACATAGATCTGTCCTCTGTTATCAGAAGGTCTAGCAGCTTTGGTGCAATCACAGTGGTATAAAAAAAATCAACAAAGGATAAATGGCTGAGGAAAAAGTACATAGGAGTATGGAATTTGGCATTGATCCTGATGACCAAAATCATACCTAGATTTTCCAAAAGAGTGATGGTGTATATAATTAAAAAGATCAAGAATAAAGGCACCTGTAAGAATAAAGGCACTCTGAGAATCCCACAAAGACAAATAAGACCCCAGTACTCTGATTTACTTGATGTTGCATTTGGAACCTTTTTTGAGGGAATCAGAAAGTCCATCCCATGCAGCAGAATACAGTGGAAGATCTGGATATTATGAAGAGAGACAGAAGAATATAACTTAATTTATGGCACATCATATACCAACAGGTATTTCAAAAGAACATAGCTTGGTTTTTACTTACAGAGTGTTTCTTAGATCAATAGGAGTAAAACATCATCTCACTTAAATACACTGAGAAGACATGTACAACCCTGTGTAACCACTTTAATGTTATCACTCAGTGGTGGGTTATACTCCAAACTGCAGAGAAATCCCATCTAGCCACCTAAGTCTTAAGACCAGTTTCTCTGACAATATTGGTACAGTAATACAGCTTTTAAACTAAGCTGCTAATAATATACAGATATTCACAATGGCTTCAGAGTCTTAAATAACTATTAAAGACTATTTCAGATTTTCCTGAAAAAAACAATTAAAAATTTTTTATTAGATATTATGGTGATTGAGTTTTATTGTCTATTATGTTTCTGTCTTCCTGATTCTATGTGGAAGCCTTTTAAGAAAGAAAGTGTATTCATTAGCAGTTACAAATGTTAAAACAATAAGTAAATGAAAAGAAATTACATAGATTCTTGTATAACTTGGTAAAAGGATATGCATGGAAAGTGATATGATATAACATATTAAACTGTCTTAAAATACAATGATATAAACAAAATGTAAAAAGTACTGAAATTTACAAACGAATTTAGTGTCATAAACATGATTTTAACATCTTGAGACATAAAGGAATAGTTTAACCTACACTATAA
>NW_022196897.1:74625817-74630197 GCF_008632895.1 Mastomys coucha | reverse complement strand
GCCTGGGATATCCCCAAAGATAATGTTAAGCTTGCTGTTCTTAAACTTTTGAGCTTTTATCTCAAGCAGGTTCATTACAGACATGTGGGCCGTATTCCACACTGGACTCCAGAGAGATGCTACATGACAGTTATTCATCATGATGAAAAAAAAGGCATTGTAGGCATGTCATGACTTAGGTCTGCCTGGGAATAAGGTGTGTTGTGAAGGCCTGCAGTCAATAATGTTTTATTGGATCTTTGTCTCTCACCAACTTGAGATGGATTGATGTGTTGAGAGGCCCTTTATAATTAATAGACACTAAAAGGCCCAGTTTTGTAGCTGTCCAGCATTCACAAGTACAAATGGTTTTTCTGGAATGGGATCAAGGTCCTGGAAAACCATTCTGGGGTACCGGAACCACGGGAAGGATTTGTAAAAATTAGCCAACACAGATGTCTTTCAATCAGCCATCTTTCATTCAATACACATTGTTACAAGCAAAACCAGGTAGAATAGGTAAGGCAAAAACCCCTCCCCCAAGTTCATCAGCATCTTGGCTCAATCGGCAACTTCTCAGTCTCTGGAGTTGGGACTTCTGGCATAACTCCAACTTGGAGAGAGGTGTGGCAATTAGCAGGACATTGACAGAGAGGCATGGTTATCTGTGGCAAGGCAAGTTCTGAAGAATCAGAGCTCAGCTGAAGGAGACTCACAATTCCTCCCTGTTTATTTAGAAAACAGCAGGTCAAAGGCATACTCAAAAGGCACAGTTTTGCATGGGAATTCTCATGGTGCTTTGATGAATATCACTTGTAGTATAACATCTATGGCAAATTCTTTACCCGTCTTTGAGCACACATACATCTAGTTTGACACTGCAAATGGGGCTTATTACGTGTTTTTTTTTTTTATCTTAAACAAAAACACGCAGCCACTTGGCACATGTCCTTGTTTTAGGTGGAGACTGCCAGAGACCTAGCTCGGTGAACGTGGCTTTACCATAATGCACCTAATTCCCGTAAAACCAATGCCAAGACATGCCTTTATTGCCTGCAAAATCCAGGAGTTGTCACAGTCTCTCTGGAGTCCATCTTCTCTGAAGTTCTCATGAAGCAGAACTGGTGTGCTAATGGGCAGCTGGGCATAGACACCTAATTGAATTGTGAAATAGTAGCTCCCAAGCTAGGAGTCTTTTCAATACCTTTGCCTTCAATAGACCTTCAATTCAGTTGTAAATAAGTAACATTCATGTTAGGAGCTCTGAGATTGAGCTAAGGTATCTGTGCGCTCTGAGACTGAGCTTGTTTTTTAGATAAGAGGGCTCCGGGAATGAACGAATTTTTGATTGTCTTTGTACACCGGGAATGAGTTTGTTTGAGATAAAAACTTAAAAGTTTAAAAGTAGCATAAAAGTTTAAAAGTAGCATTAACTTTAAGATGTCTCAGGCATTTTAGCTGCAAATTAGCAACATTTAGGCCCAAGGCTTGGCCTCTAGGTGTAGAGGGAAGCTGCCGTTGACTCTTAGAAAAAGGTGGAGGCTATTTCAGCCAAGTAAACTTGTTGGCTAATAAAATATTTAGCCAATATTTTTACTATAAAAACATGTTTATAAAAAAGATTTTGTGTCTGTATCCACTTGACAAATTAATGTTTTTTGCAGCCACTTTGTTCCAACACAAAAGGAACCCTTCCCCAGATCAATGTGGGATTAAGAATTAATATGTTAGTAAGTGGAGTGACACACCATTTTATCATGGCATAAAAACTGAAAGTGCATGGATGCCAATGGCGATCCCCAGCAGACTTACCTTTAGCATCAGACTTCAAATATATATATATATATTTCAAGGCAAGCAAAAGGTAATATGTCTTTAAAAACTTTGAAACTGTTTGTCTCACCAGTTAATTTCTATTAAAGGATTAAGTCTTGTGGTGAGCTTAAGATGAGGTCTTAGCTAATGTAACTTGAAATAAGCAACATATCTTTTCTTTTTGATGTATTTGAGGCTTTAATAGTTAACTTACACTAAAAAATTCAAAGTTTTAGCTTCTTGTATTGAGCAAAGACAAAGAAATTATATATATCTCTTTTAGCCATTTTAAAGGCAACATTTTTTAATGATAACAGAATCACTAGCAATAAGATCTTTAAAATTACTAGGATGTAGAGGGAAAAACAACCTCTTAAATATTTAATAACTCTATATGAAATAGGCAAGCCAGATTGTAATATTTCTATAAGGTCCATGACCTTATTGACTCTCTGTAAATTTGAAGTTTAAAATTACTTTGAACTACACCTGGATAGATCTTTAATAATGTTGTTTATTTCTGATCTTTTCAAGCTTAGAACATTTTTTATAACTTTGGTGCTATAAAAACATTGCTTATAATGAAAAGAAACTACACTTGAGTGTCTCTGAACCATTTTTAGGGCAAAAACCTTTTTGATACAGTTCATCAAGAATCTGTTTGACACCAAATAAATTTTTACTTAGATCTCTCCTTTCCAATCTAAAATTTTGTTTTTACCACTCTTGTAACCATCTTAATTACAAACTATAGGTGAGTTAAGATATTAAAGCTTGCGATTAGGTTGCAAACTGCAGTCAGTAGAACACTGTCAATTTTAACCATAATTTCTTAATTTCTTATGTAATATTAAGCCATAAGTATAACCTTTAAAAAGTAAAACCCAATTATAAATAATCGAGACCTTTTGAAATCAATACCCAAGGCATTACATTCACTTTACAAAGTTTTTTAAGTGTTTCAGTGTTTTTGAATTGTAGTTAGCAAGCCTGGGTCATTGTGAGATAACTTTTCAGAGCACACCAGGTTTCTGGAAAGTAAAATCATGGTGTTAACTGATAAACTATGTGGCACAGTGTCTTTATTGTTTGTCTGATACAAAATCCAAAATTTAAAATATAGCTATTGTATGATATTAAGCAGTTAACTAAGTTACATAGGTGTTTAGAATTTTACCACCTGGTGTATGGCCTGTAACTTAAGTCTTGGCCTTTAGACTGTACCTAATGGCTGCAAAATTCTAGCTGAGGTTGTCTGCCGAGATTTTGGCAATCTTGGCTGATATATGCCACGTGTGAACCTTAATGGCACATGTTATCTGAGGTACCAGCTTTAAACTAGCTTTTAGTTATTGATGTTGCAATGTTAACAATATCCAAATACTTATACAGAACAAATTTATATCTTTAGGACTAGTTAGAGACTAAATGAAATCTTATAAATTTAGATCAGTTAAATAATTTAGAACTTAAGTTTCTAACTACTTTTACAAGCAGCTATTTAGTAGCACAACTTAAATCAGCCTTTGCTGTGTATATTGAGCCTTTATGCTATTTGTATAAGTCAAGAATCTGTTTGTTTCTACCTTTCAAGCACCTTTAAAGGCATGTGCACCCAACACCTGACTAGTTCCTTAGTTAACTATTTTTACCTGCTTACAGAAAGAGCAGAGTTCAATCTACATGGAACTGTCTCTAGAGGTATCTTGTAATCTGTGGAAAAAAACATAAATATATCCTCTTTTTGAGGTGATTAAATACATCCAGGCATAATTATGTCTGGTTGTCGGGTGCCACCCTTAGCATCCAAATAAAATTTTTTTAAAAAAATAAAAATGTATTATTTAAATAATGTGCATAGGGATTCAACTTTCCCTTATTCTGATTTTAAACTGAGTGCGATGTGCATGTTTAACGATTACTGATTTCTGAGAACATAAAGAAATCCCATCATACCAATGACTGCCATTAAATTACTCCAAGTGGCTGTGAGAATCACTGGCCTGTAATTTACTTTCATAGCCACCAGATGGCGATAAGTGGTTGTGAAACCATAGGCAGCAATTGCACTGTGCAGAGACTGTGTGCATAAGCCAGTGTGCGTGCACAATAATGGCAGGAAACAGCTGGCAATGTTCACCATGCCTCTGGCAGCACCACGCTGCCACCCCATCTGGCTGAGCTGTGGTCTCTGAGCTCTGCTGCAGGACCTTATGCCTGGCCCACAGAGCCTCTGTCGCGAGCAGCCGTACAGCCACTGTGCAGGTCTGGCTCAGTGCCCGAACCATCCTTGGAACAGCAGGATCTCTGTCAAAAAAGCGAGTCTTCCCTCTTCCTCGCAGTGTTTTTGCCAGGGCTGGACTTTTGCCCCTGGCTACAGCTAATCGTGAGTCAGGACCACCCTTCCCTGCCCGGGTCCCCAATGTCGATGCATGTGGGACAGCCCTTGGGCCAGGGTGGATTTGCCTGGAAGAGGGAGACAAAACCAGAGCCCTTCTTGGCCTCCGTAGCCTCCTGCCCAGGCGGGCAGTGTTATTGGTCTGGCTCAACCCCCACAGAATCGCTGCATGACCCAACTCTGGGCTT
>NW_022196897.1:74624298-74625806 GCF_008632895.1 Mastomys coucha | reverse complement strand
TTGTTTACATTGGATATTAGCCCTCTATCAGATATAGGGTTGGTAAAGATCTTTTCCCAATTTGTTGGGAAACATTAAGTTTTTGAATACATTAACTTTTATACTCACAGAACCAGCAATTAGATACTGTGGTTGTAAGAAAAGTTATAAATATCATAATTCCCACAGTGTTGTTCTTTCTTAGTTGAGGGAAGATAGAAAAACTGGCACCAGAAGTGATCATGTGTAGTTTGTTGAGTGTATTGGAAGTAATATGCCTTTTTATTTTTTGCTGGAGAAAGGACCAAAGGGAATTATTATATACATGCACTCAGATATGAATGTATAGGTGCTTATCCACAATTACTAATGAGCATACAAGAGGGTTGAATATAAAGGATAGAGAAATAAGAAAAATAGCTGGCCAGTGGTGGCACATGCCTTTAAGTCCAGCACCTGGGAGACAGCAGAAGGCAGACTTTTAAGTTCAAAGCCAGCTTGATCTACAGAGTATTTCCAGGATAGCCAGGGCTACACAGAGAAACCCTATTTCAAAACACAAAAAAATAAAAAAAAAGAAAAAGAAAAGAAAAGAAAAAGGAGAGTAAAAATTAAAGCAAAATATAAAATCTAAGTAAATTATATTTGGGCATCATTAGAGAACAAGGATTAACCCTCGTCATTCTAAGATAATATCATAATTTCCATTCTCTATAAAGTTATTTATAGGGAAAAATATAACTATTACACATACACACACACACACATTATTCCCACAGGTTCTAAAACTTTTTATTTCATTATTTTAATATTAGGAATTCAATACATAAAAAATTAAGAAAAAGTACTTTAGGGGTAGTATGTGTGCATATCTATAATGACTGAGAAAGAATTTTTATGTGGATTAACTTCCTCACAGTCTCTTTTACATCCTTATTTCTTAAGCTGTAAATAAGAGGATTAAGCATAGGGATGACCATGCTGTAAAACACAGTGACTATCTTAACAAGAAGCAGTGAGCTCTTTGATTTGAGCACACAGTATAGAAGAAGAATAACCCCATGGCAGAAAGAGATGGCAGTCAGGTGAGGGGCACAGGTAGACAAAGCTTTTTGTAGTGCTCCTTTAGTGGGAATCTTGATGACAGTGGTGAATATGACAACATAGGAGACAATAATGATAAGGAGGCTACAAATCTCATTGAACATACAAATAAACAAGCATGCTATCTGGCTGAAAGAAGAGTCAGAACAGGCTGCAGAAATTATAGCAGAGTACTCACAGCAAAAGTGGTTAATGATGGCAGATCTACAGTAAGATAGTGCCAAAAGAAAATATGTTAGTGTGGTGGCACAGAGCCCACCCCATAGGTAAGTTCCAGTTACTAGGAGAGCACAGAGCTTACGAGACATAGCCACTGTGTAGAGCAGAGGGTTACAAATGGCCACAAAGCGGTCATAAGCCATTACTGCTAAGATGAAGCTTTGTGTAAACACACAAGCACAGCCAAAGTAAAACTGGATTATGCA
>NW_022196897.1:74613475-74622106 GCF_008632895.1 Mastomys coucha | reverse complement strand
CAGTAGTTTACATTCCAGCAAGAATTCTTATTATTCAATCATTTGTAACCTTAGAATATTTAGATTGCTTAGCACGTTCTAGCAAGCCTGTATCTCTAAAATTAGGTTACTTGTTATTTTGGACTGGCTTTAAAGGTCTCAAAATTTTACAGTGTTCTGTTTGAAATTTGACATTCAGAAGTGAATGTATACTTTACTTTTATACAGCCTTTCCTTGTACTTCTGATAAATGTAACTTTCATAGTTAAACACTGCATGTTCAGTAGTACACAATATACTTTTCAACATGTAAACATTTTAAATTCATTCCTCTTCCATATGTAATATCATTTTGTCAGATATCTGAGCCACCTCTCTTCCTCTTTGCATTAATTTGATAATTAACTTCTAGAATTAAAATCATTCCATTCAATAATCTTGTCTCTCTTATGTACATAACATGGCTTACTACTCAAGCCTTAATAATAGGCCACTTACTGAGTTGTTTTCTATGAACAGATGGGACTTCTCTAAGATCTTTGACTGGATTGAGTCAGAATGCATTAAAATTCTGCCTGCTTCAATAAACTATTCATATGTTGCTTCAACAAGTTGTTTAATGTCTATTCTCAATTTTCTTGTACATGAAAATATAATGAGGAATTATTAACTTAATATTATTGCTGTCACTGTTACTAAGTTGTGATGTATCTTTAAATTTTAACTGTAGAGCCACAAATGTTGTATTATATATTGCACTGAATGGCCACAAAATATAGACTGTTTGTTTTCTTTTCTCAGTGTCATCATTTCCTGGGTTTGCTTAGAATTTGTAATACATGAGAAACAAATATGGAATTATTAAAAGCTATTATATTTATAAATATTGTTGGTACAAATAAGCAATCAGAAATGGAAGCACACTGGCCAAGACACATTAAAAAGAATGTTTTCCCTGGCTTTATTATGATTATTCCTAAGCTCTCAGCTATAGATTCTTGCAGCATCTTAAACTATCACTCATTGTTTTTAATCTTTTAATTTTATTCCAATTAGGGGAAATACAAGAATTACTTAAAATGCACTCTTGAATGAATTCTAATTTCACAGCACTTATAATTATCAAATAAGCAGTGTCTCTATGAGAATAATTTATATGTCCAAGCAGTCAAAGTATTTTAAAATTGAAAGTTTAACTAATATCATTTCAATTCCACCAATTTTACATCAATAAAACTCAAGGACAAAATCAAGTTGAGATTTTTACAGATTCAATAAATAATTCAGTACCTTGTATTATAAATCTCAGATGAATCATATGGTGTTACTGCCACTAGTTTCACAAGAATCCTTCTCTAACAAAAATATACTTTCATCTTAGAGTCTTGCACATCCCTCCAAAACCAGACATACTCTGTAAGCTCATTAATCAACGGTTTCTGTAAACAATCCAGTAAATTATAAAAACAATAAATTTTACAAAAGTTTGACTAAAAACAACTAATTTGGAATTAAGGCATAAGAGTTTCATATTAACAATGTGTTACTAGAAAAGCCAAGAAAATTTTGTTCATTATTAAAAGAATAATAGTCAGCATAAAAATGCTTTTGATGTGAGTAAGGCTCTGAAGCCAAATTTGGAGCTCAAAGAGTATATTTTATGTCTGAATGCGTGGCCCCAGGGAATCAAACCACAGCAATGCGGAGCTAATATTTACCATTACCTAGAAACAAGATTACTAAGAAAACAGTTTTCCAATTATGAGGATAATTAATCTAAATCAACAAATCATATGGGACTCTTAAATAGGTTGATTATCTTTAGTAGAAAACTTCTACCAGTTGATAGCAAACATTGTGCATTTAAATATAAATTTATTGCTGAAAATATGACACTTTAAAAATTATATCTTATGTTATTTATCAGCTTACTTTATTTTCTTAAATAAATTAATAACAAATTGTCTGCATCATTATTTTTTTAGCTTGTAAATTTAAGCTAATTGTTCATCTTAATAAAGCTGTTTATCCATTTATTTGTCAATTAATAGATCTTTTGAAATACAATATTTGGGGGCTTTGTTAAATTGTGTTATAAAAAACTTAGCAGAAATTTTAGGGTTATATCCTTAAAGTTTGTTATCATTTATAGTATATTTTAGCCATAATATCCTAAATCTTATTTTATTAAATTATTGTCATAATGCATGTCTTGCATTGTGCTTTTACAAATTTACAACTTGAGGTTAAGACAGTCTAGCAGACAGAAAGTAAGGCTTTACTACTTACCTACTTTTATTTTGTAGTCAATTATCTATCAAATTATCACTTTCCTGAAGAGTAATTTTTCACTTATTTTACTTTAATCTGTCAATAAATTTTATGAGAATTCTGATTGTGTTTTAATGGTCTCTTATGTGTAGGATAATATCATTTGCAAATAGAGATATTTGAGTAGTTATTTTTCTCTCTATTGTGTGTGTGTGTATGTGTATTTTTGTGTGTGTCCGTGTATGTGTGTTTATTTCCACATTTCTTTCTATCTACTGGAGGCTGATTAATTGGTTTTTATTTTATTAAAAATATCAGTCTCAATTAACCTGGACCCCCGAGATCTCTAAAACACTGGACCAACAACCAGGTAGTATATACCAGCTGATATGAGGCCCCCAACACATATACAGCAGAGGACTTCCAGGTCTGTGTTCAGTCAGAGAAGATGCACCTAATCCTCAAGAGACGGGAGGACCCAAGGGAGTTTAGAGACAGAGGGGGTGATGAGGATATGGAACAGTAAGAGGGTAGACTGGGAGAGGGGAGTAAAATCTGGAGTGTAAATAAATAAATAAATAAATAAATAAATAAATAAAAGACAAAGATTTAGATTCTAATCACATTCCATACTTCCTGACAAGTATTACCCCTGGCTTTATTCCTCTCAGCTCCTTCTATTCTCTCCTCTCTTCCAGATCCATTCTTCTGCTCTTTGCTCTTCAAAAAACAATTAGGCCTCAAAGAGACTGAGGTACAAACAGAATAAAACAAGCTATAATAAGGCAGGTCAAAAGCCCTTATATCAAATCTACATTCATCTTGTTTTACATTTGGAACCTATTAAACATTAAGGAACGTATCTACTACTTTCAGTTTTACTAAAATGTATATTTCCAGTTATTCCCTAAGAAGATTCTGAATTTCAATATTTGGCTGTGGACATTTGCATCTGTTTCATTCAGCTACTGTATAGAGCCTTTCAGAGAACAGTTATGCTAGGCTCAAGCATAGTGGCAGGGATTGGTGCTTTCCCATATGATGGGTTTTAAGTAGGACTAGTTATTGGTTGGTCATTGTTTCAATCTCAGCTCCATCTTTGATGCTTCACTTCTTGTAGAGAGGGCAAATATGGGTCACAAGAATTGTAGATGGGTTGTTGTCCTTTTCCCTCCACTGGTGGTTTGCCCTGCCTGGCTACAGTAACTGGCTTCATCAGGTTCCATATCCCCACTGTTATGCATCTATGCAAAGGTCGCCCTCATATACTCCTGGGAACCTCCTCCATCCCAGGTCTCTGAGACTTGCTACAGATAAGCTCAAACTTCCTACCCTGGCAGCTATAGATTTTTCATCCTTCTTTTGACCCTTTGGGACTCTCTTCTGTCTCTTCATACACTTGACCCTGCCCCTTCATTTCCCTTTGCTTTCTCTCTCCCACCAAGTACTGTCACGTACTCTGCCTTCTATGCCTCTTTTATCTCTTACCCCTTCTACTTGCAATTGCCTTAACAGGAAAAGCAACAAAAAATGTAATCACACCCTATGTTAATTTTCTATGTTTAGTGTTCCTAATTAGATTGGAACACATTATAAAATTATTACAGTCAAGCATTTAAAACAATTTAATATTACTCACATTATTGAGATAATTTATAATCCTCAGAGACAATAAATTACTCAACATGCACTTCACACTTTGAGAATTTGATTTTTTAATAATAAAAGGAGGGGGAATCATGCCCTCCACTCCAGTTACCTTCAAAAGCATTTCTTGCTTTTTCCTTGCTTTAAAAAGCATATCTCACTTTTTGCTTATTTTAAAAATATTTTTTACAGTCTGATGCTAAAAGTCAGTGTACTTCAGATCACCATTGGCATCCACACATTTCCAATTCTTATGCCATGGTAAAATGGTGAGATCCAATTACTAACACATGGTATGATCCTGACCCTGTTTTAATCTGGGGAAGAAGCTCTGTTTGTGTCAGAACACATTGGCTGCCTAAAATATTGGTTCGTCAAGTGGATACAGACCCAGAATCTTTTTAATAAACATGTTTTCTACTAAAATAATGGCTAGAAATTTTTATTAGCAAACAAAATTCACTTTGCTGAAATAGCCTCCACTTTTTTCCAATAATTAACAGCAGCTTCCTTCTACACATAGAGGCCAAGCCTTGGGCCTGAGCATTGCTAATTTGCAACTGAAGTGCCTGGGATATCCCCAAAAATAATGTTAAGCTTGCTTTTATCTGAACCAGGTTCATTACAGACATGTGGGCCCTATTCCACACTGGACTCCAGAGAGATGCTACATGACAGTTATTCATCATGATGGAAAAAAAAAAGCATTGTAGGCATGTCATGACTTAGGTCTGCCTGGGAATAACATGTGTTATGAAGGCCTGCAGTCAATGACGTTTTAAGAATCTTTGTCTTTCACCAACGTAAGACGGATTGATGTGCTGAGAGGCCCTTTATAATTAATAGACACTAAAAGGCCCAGTTTTGTAGCTGTCCAGCATCCACAAGTACAAATGGGTTTTCTGGAATGGGATCAAGGTCCTGGAAAACCATTCTGGGGTAGCGGAACCACGGGAAGGATTTGTAAGAATTAGCCAACACAGATGTGTTTCAATCAGCCGTCTTTAATTCAATACACATTGTTACAAGCAAAACCAGGTAGAATAGGAAAGGCAAAACCCCCTCCCCCAAGTTCGTCAGCATATTGGCCCAATCAGCAACTTCTCAGTCTCTGGAGGCGGGACTTCTGGAATAACTCCAACTTGGAGAGAGGCGTGGCAATTAGCAGGACATTGACAGAGAGGCATGGTTATCTGTGGCAAGGCAAGTTCTGAAGAATCAGAGCTCAGCTGAAGGAGAGTCACAATTCCTCCCTGTTTATTTAGAAAACAGCAGGTCAAAGGCATACTCAAAAGGCACAGTTTTGCATGGGAATTCTCATGGTGCTTTGATGAATATCACTTGTAGTATAACATCTATGGCAAATTCTTTACCCATCTTTGAGCACACGTACATCTAGTTTGACACTGCAAACTGGGCTTATTACGTGATTTTTTTTTTATCTTAAACAAAACCTCACAGCTACTTGGCACATGTCCTTGTTTTAGGTGGAGACTTCCAGAGACCTAGCTCGGTGAACGTGGCTTTTCCATAATGCACCTAATTCCCGTAAAACCAATGCCAAGACATGCCTTCATTGCCTGCAAAGTCCAGGAGTTGTCATAGTCTCTCTGGAGTCCATCTTCTCTGAAGTTCTCATGAAGCGGAACTGGTGTGCTAATGGGCAGCTGGACATAGACACCTAATTGAATTGTGAAATAGTAGCTCCCAAGCTAGGAGTCTTTTCATTACCTTTGCCTTCAATAGACCTTCAGTTCAGTTGTAAGTAAGTAACATTCATGTTAGGAGCTCTGAGATTGAGCTAAGGTATCTGTGTGCTCCGAGACTGACCTTGTTATTTAGATAAGAGGGCCCCGGGAAGGAGCGAATTTTGATTGTCTTTGTACAACGAGAATGAGTTTGCTTGAGATAAAAACTTAAAGTGGGAGAGGGCGGGGTGGCAGGCATGGGGAGGGGGGAGGCAACAGGGGTTTGTTTTTGTTTGTTTTTTTGTTTTTTGGAGGGGAAACTGGGAAAGGAGAAATTCGCATGTAAATAAAGAAAATATCTAAAATAAATAAATAAAAAAAAAAACAAAAAAAAACAAAAAACTTAAAAGTTTAAAAGTAGCAGTAACTTGAAGATGTCTCAGGCACTTTAGCTGCAAATTAGCAACATTTAGGCCCAAGGCTTGGCCTCTAGGTGTAGAGGGAAGCTGCCGTTGACTCTTAGAAAAAGGTGGAGGCTATTTCAGCCAAGTAAACTTGTTGGCTAATAAAATATTTAGCTAATATTTTTACTATAAAAACATGTTTATAAAAAAGATTTTGTGTCTGTATCCACTTGACAGATTAATGTTTTTTACAGCCACTTTGTTCCAACACAAAAGGAACTCCTTCCCCAGATCAATGTGGGATTAAAAATAAATATGTTAGTAAGTGGAGTGACACACCATTTTATTATGGCATAAAAACTGAAAATGCATGGATGCCAATGGCGATCCCCAGCAGACTGACCTTTAGCATCAGACTGCATATATATATATATTTCAAGACAAGCAAAAGGTAATATGTCTTTAAAAACTTTGAAACTGTTTGTCTCACCAGTTAATTTCTATTAAAGGATTAAGTCTTGTGGTGAACTTAAGATGAGGTCTTAGCTAACGTAACTTAAAATAAGCAACATATCTTTTCCTTTTGATGTATCTGAGGCTTTAATAGTTAACTTACACTAAGAAATTCAAAGTTTTAGCTTCTTGTATTGAGCAAAGACAAAGAAATTATATATATGTCTTTTAGCCATTTTCAAAGGCAACATTTTTTAATGATAACAGAATCACTAGCAATAAGATCTTTAAAATTACTAGGATGTAGAGGGAAAAACAACCTCTTAAATATTTAATAACTCTATATGAAATAGGCAAGCCAGATTGTAATATTTCTATAAGGTCCATGACGTTATTGACTCTCTGTAAATTTGAAGTTTAAAATTACTTTGAACTACACCTGGATAGGTCGGTAATAATGTTGTTTATTTCTGATCTTTTTGAGCCTAGAACATTTTTTATAACTTTGGTGCTATAAAAACATTGCTTATAATGAAAAGAAACTACCCTTGAGTGTCTCTGAACAGTTTTTAGGGCAAAAAACTTTTTGAAACAATTTATCAAGAATCTGTTTGACACCAAATAAAGTTTTACTTAGATCTCTCCTTTCCAATCTAAAATTTTGTTTTTACCACTCTTGTAACCATCTTAATTACAAACTATAGGTGAGTTAAGATATTAAAGCTTGCGATTAGGTTGCAAACTGCAGTCAGTAGAACACTGTCAATTTTAACCATACTTTCTTAATTTCTTATGTAATATTAAGCCATAACTACAACCTTTAAAAAGTAAAACCCAATTATAAATAATCGAGACCTTTTGAAATCAATACCCAAGACATTACATTCACTTTACAAAGTTTTTAAAGTGTTTCAGTGTTTTTGAATTGTAGTTAGCAAGCCTGGGTCATTGTGAGATAACTTTTCAGAGCACACCAGGTTTATGGAAAGTAAAATCATGGCGTTAACAGATAAACTATATGGCACAGTGTCTTTATTGTTTGTCTGATACAAAACCCATAATTTAAAATATAGCTATTATATGATATTAAGCAGTTGACTAAATTACATAGGTGTTTAGAATTTTACCACCTGGTGTATGGCCTGTAGCTTAAGTCTTGGCCTTTAGACTGTACTAAATGGCTGCAAAATTCTAGCTGAGGTTGTCTGCCGAGATTTTGGCAATCTTGGCTGATATATGCCACGTGTGTACCTTTAATGGCACATGTTATCTGAGTTACCAGCTTTAAACTAGCTTTTAGTTATTGATGTTGCGATGTTAACAATATCCAAATACTTATACAGAACAAATTTATATCTTTAGGACTATTTAGAGACTAAATGAAATCTTATAATTTAGATCAGTTAATTAATTTAGAACTTAAGTTTCTAACCACTTTTACAAGCAGCTATTTAGTAGCACAACTTAAATCAGCCTTTGCTGTGTATATTGAGCCTTTATGCTATTTGTATAAGTCAAGAATCTGTTTGTTTCTACCTTTCAAGCACTGGGATTAAAGGCATGTGCACCCAACACCTGACTAGTTCCTTAGTTAACTATTTTTACCTGCTTACAGAAAGAGCAGAGTTCCATCTACATGGAACTGTCTCTAGAGGTATCTTGTAATCTGTGGAAAAAACATAAATATATCCTCTTTTTGAGGTGAATAAAAACATCCAGGCATAATTATGTCTGGTTGTAGGGTGCCACCCTTAACATCCAACTAAAATTTTTTTAAAAAAATAAAAATGTACAGGCCCCACGAGTCACAGGGGAGACACAGGGCTGCATGGACAGGATCCTCCCAGCTTCCAAGTGACAGAGGTGGATCAGTGACCTTAGCTGCCCCTACCCTGCAAGTGGAGGGCTTGCTTCCAGGGACCGCCTTGATCCGGAGTCTCCAGTGAGAGCTGCCATCTTCTCTCCAGTGAGTTCCTAAGCCTGGAGCAGCCAGCCAGGAGGCACAGGCCCCACGAATTGCAGGGTAGCTGCAGGGCAGCAGGGACAGGATCTTCTCAGCTTCCAAGTGACAGAGATGGATCAGCGACCTTAGCTGCCCCTTCCCTGCAAGTGGAGGGCCTTCCTCCAGGGACCGCCTTGACCCGGAGTCTCCAGTGAGAGCTGCCATCTTCTCTCCTGTGAGTTTCTAA
>NW_022196897.1:74599470-74612866 GCF_008632895.1 Mastomys coucha | reverse complement strand
AGAGTGAAGACCTCCAACTTAAAGGGCCAGTAAATATCTTCAACAAAATTATAGAAGAGAACTTCCCTTACCTAAAGAAAGTGATGCCCGTGACCATACAAGAAGCTTATAGAACCCCAAATCGACTGGACAAGAAAAGAAATACTCCCCGCTACATAATAGTCAAAGCACCAAATGCACAAAACAAAGAAAGAATACTAAAAGCAGTAAGGGAAAAAGGTCAAGTAACATATAAAGGCAGGCCTATCAGAATTACACCAGACTTCTCACCAGAGACTATGAAAGCTAGAAGATCCTGGACAGATGTCATACAGACTCTAAGAGAACACAAATGCCATCCCAGACTACTATACCCAGCAAAACTCTCAATTACCATAGATGGAGAAACCAAAGTTTTCCATGACAAAACCAAATTCCCACAATATATCTCCACAAATCCAGCCCTTCAAAGAGTAATACATGGAAAACTCCAACACAAGAAAGGCGACTACATCCCTGAAACAGCAAAAATGTAATCTTCCAACAAAACTAAAAGAAGATAGACACATGAATGGTATGACAGCTCTATCTACAAAAATAACAGGAAGCAACAACTACTTTTCCTTAATATCTATTTATGAAGTATTTTAGTACTCAATGGAAATCATATAGTATAAGAATATTACCCACAACTTGTAATACTGCAGAGTTCTAAATCAGCAACTTAGAATAGAATGTGAGTTGACTCATTAAGTTCAAAACATTTTATTATTCATAAAATACACTTATTTATTTAATGTCTTTATTGACAACCTTGTCAATATATATCATAGAATTGAAAATGTTCTATGAATTTACTAAAACTTTTAAATGACTGACTGCTAGGAGCCAACAAGGAGACGCTAAAAACCAGCAAGTGATCCTCCTGATATAGGTCCATCTTGTATTATAATCTATAACACATTCACTCCTGTAGACAAGGCCCATGTGAATTTCATTTGGGAAAGATTCCAGCTATTAATGTGATTTTTCTGTTATTATTAAATATACATAGTGATCACTGGGTATTAGCCCACCCTTTTGAGCAGAATTGTGCAGAACAATAAAGTACAATGTCTTGTAGTGGTTCTATATAAACAAATAGATGACTTTTAATTCTTAATGATGGTCCTATAAGAATTTATAAAAGTATACTAATAATTATTAAGTTATTTTATATAGGACTGCTTTTAGCTTCTCTCTGATAATCAAATCTCAATGAGAACTCTGTGTGACTTCAAGTGTCATGAGTTAATTGCTCCTGAGATAGCAAGCAGACATCTACTACTCAGAGAAAATAACAAGCGGTTGTAAAACCATTAACCACAAGGACATAATATGTGAACTAACAATTTACTATAGGTGCAAGGTCGGTCAGAAAATAAAATATTGACTGGGTTCATCTACACAAAACTTCACTAATTCCTTCTTCACAAATGTTATGCTTTTTAATCCTCCATATACTTGTTGAGCTTGGGACAGGTGATAAATATTTAGCCAGAAAATTACCCCTAATGGATATACATGTAAACATTCTCTGTTGTAAAGTTCTTATTCAATTTATTTGAATCTATGTGTAAACTTATGATGAAGATTTAACCTTGTGATCATGTATTGAAAAAGATGTATAAGTGTTAAGTACAAAGAAAAAAATTTCTTTTCCCTCTTTTCTTGAAAGTCCTTTTCTACTTTTTCTTAGAGGACTTTCATAGGAAACTTTTTAGAGAGAACTTAGAAATAAAGGCTAAAATCACTTCTCAAAGTATCCCCTTTTCTTCCTGCAACTTCAACCAGTTGGATAAATAGAACAGAGGCTGCTTTGCTTAATCCTCTGCTGTTTTATTGAGGTGTTGATGAGTTTTTCTCCTCAGAAGAACTCAGAAGGCAGGTTATCTGACTTAACTTCAGATACATAAATGTTTTATTATTATTCAGCAACCCTAAATATCTTGTAATACCAAGTCTTACCCCATAGACCTTCTTTCCTCTCCACTACTTCCAGAAGAACCAACAAGAAAGAAGAACAGCCAGTACTGAACACCAGCAATTTACTTATATTTTAATGCTGTAAACATTTGGGTATTTCCAATTAAGTTTGAAACTTTCTCATTAGTTCTTCTGTGCATTTCCAATCATTATATAGTTTACCAGCTGATTTTATAGATATTTTCTTTTTGTATGAGGGGTTAAGATAGAATTTCCCTAAGTCCTGATTTAAATGGGATTGCTTCAAATTTCCCTCCACTTAGCTTGATGTGATCTACTGGTTTGCTGTATATTGCATGTATTTACTATGTTTAGGAATGGGCCTTGAATTTCTGATCTTTCCAATACTTTTATTATAAAGGGGTGTTGGATTTTGTCAATTGCTTTCTAACCATCTAAAGAAATGATCATATGTTTTTTTCTTTTTTTGAGTTTGTTTGTACAGTGGATACATTGATGGATTTCCATGTGATGAACCATCCCTACATCTCTGGGATGAAGCCTACTTAATCATGATGAGTGATCGTTTGGTGTGTTCTTAGATTTGGTATTCGAGAATTTTATTGTGTATTTTTGCATTGATATTCATAAGGGAAATTGGTCTCAAGTTCTCTTTCTATGTTGGGTCTCTGTATGGTTTAGGTATCAGAGAAATTGTGGCTTCATAGAATGAGTTGTGTAAAGTTCCTTCTGTTTCTATTTTGTGCAATAGTTTGAAGAGTATTGGTATTAGGTCTTCTTTGAAGGCCTGAGAGAATTCTTAACTAAACCCATCTGGTCCTGGACTTTTTTTGTTTGGGAGATTATTAATGACTGTTTCTATTTCTTTAGGGGATATGGGAGTGTTTATGTCATTTATATGATCCTGATTTAACTTTGGTACCTATTATCTGTCTATAAAATTGTCCATTTCATCCAGATTTTTCCTACCTATTCAATATAGTACTCAAATTCATAGCTAGAGCAATTAGACATCAAAAGGAGGTCAAAGGGAAACAACTTGGCAAGGAAGAAGTCAAAATATCACTATTTGCTGATTATATGATAGTATAATTCAGTGACCCCAAAAATTCCACCAGAGAATCCCTAAACCTGAAAAACAACTTCAGCAAATTATCTGGATAATAAATTAACTCAAAGAAATCAGGGGTCTTCCTATACTCAAAGGATAAACAGGCTGAGAAAGAAATTAGGACAAACACACCCTTCACAATAGTCACAAATAATATAAAATACCTTGTTTTGACTCTAACTAAGCAAGGGAAATATCTATATGACAAGAACTTCAAGTCTCTGAAGAAAGAAATAAAAGAAGACCTCAGAAGATGGAAAGAGCTCCCATGCTCGTGGACTGGCAAGATTAATATAGTTAAAATGGCCATCTTGCTAAAAGTAATCTAAAGATTCAATACAATCCCCATCAAATTTCCAACTCAATTTATCATAGACTTGGAAAGAACAATTTTCAAATTCATCTGGAATAACAAAAAACCTAGGATAGCAAAAACTATTCTTAACAATAAAAGATCCTCTGATGGATACACCATCCCTGACTTTAAGATTTACTACAGAGCAAGTGTGATAAAACCTACTTGGTATTGGTACAGTAACAGGAAGGTAGATCAATGGAATATAATTTAAGACCCACAAATGAACCCATATAACTATGGTCACTTGATCTTTGACAAAGGAGTTAAAGCATCTCATGAAAAAAAAAAGATTGCATTTTCAACAAATGGTGATAGTTCAACTGGCAGTTATAATGTAGAAGAATGCAAATCAATCCACTGTTATCTCCTAGTACAAAGCTCAAGTGCAAGTGCATCAAGGACTTCCACATAAAACCAGATACACTGAAACTAATAGAAAAGAAAGTGGGGAAAAGCCTCAAGAACATGGTCACAGGCAAAAATTTCATGAACAGAATACCAAAAGCTTATGCTCTAAGATCAAGAATTGATAAATAGGACCTCATAAAATTACATAGTTTCTGTAAGGCAAAGGACACTGTCAATAGGACAAAACAGCAACCAACAGATTGAGAAAAGTGTTTTACCAATCCTACATCTGATAGAGGACTAATAGCCAATATATACAAAGAACTCAAGAAGTTAGACTCTAGATAATCAAATGACCCTATTTAAAACAGGGTACAGAGAGGAGCTGAAGGGTTTGCAGCCCCTTAGGACGAACAACAATATGAACTAACTAGTACCCTCAGAGTTCCCGGGGATTCAACCACCAACCAAGGACTATACATGGTGGGACTTATTGTTCTGGCAGTGTGTGTATAGTAGAGGATTGCAAATTCGATCAATAATGTGAGGAGAGGCCCTTGGCCCTGTGAAGGTTCTGTGCCCCAGTGTAGGAGAATGCCAGGGCCAATAAGTGGGAGAGGGTGGGGTGGCAAGCAGGGGGAGGGGAGAGGCAACAGTGGTTTGTTCTTTTCTTTTTTTTTTGAGGGGAAACTGGGAAAGGAGAAATAATATGACATGTAAATAAAGAAAATATCTAATAAAAAAGATTATTAATATAAAAAAACTGGGTACAGAGCTAAACAAAAAATTTTCAACTGAAGAATACTGAATGGGTGAGAAGCACCTAAAGAAATGTTCAGCATCCCTAGTCATTCTGGAAATGCAAATCAAAACAACCCTGAGATTCGACCTCACACCAGTTAGAATGGCTAAGATCAAAAACTCAGGTGAGAGCAGATGCTAGTGAGGATGTGGAGAAAGAGGAACACTTCTCCATTGGTAGTGGGATTGCAAGCCGGTACAACCACTCTGGAAATCAGTTTGGTGGTTCCTCTGAAAATTGATCATAATACTACCTGAGTACCCAGCAATACCACTCCTGGGAATATACCCAGAAGATGCTCAACATGTAATAGGGACTCATGCTCCACTATATATGCCTTATGTATAATAGCCAGAAGTTGAAAAGAACACTGATGTGCCTAAACAGAGGAATGGATACAGAAAATGTACATTGACACAATAATCAATGGAATATTAGTCAGTTATTTGAAAAAATAAATTTTTGAGGTTCTTAGACAAATGGATGGATATAGAAAATATTATCCTGAATGAGGTAACCCAATCACAAAATAACACACATGGTATGCACTCACTGATAGTGGATATTAGCCCAGAAACAAGGAATACCCAAGATACAATTTACAGACCACATGAAGCTCAAAAAGAAGGAAGACTATAGTGTAGATACTTCGATCCTTCTTAGAAGGGATAACAAAATACCCATGGGGGCAAATATGGTGACAAAATGTGGAGCAGAGACTGAAGTAAAAGCAATCTAGAGATAGCTCCATCTGGGGATCCATCCCATATACAATCACCAAACCCAAATACTATTGTAGATGCCAACAAGTGTTTGCTGACAGGAGCCTGATAAGCTGTCTGCTGGGGGGCTCTATTAGTGCCTGACAAATACAGAGGTGGATGGTCTCAGCCAACTATTAGATTGAGCACAGGGTACCAAATGGAGGAACTAGACAAAGAACTCAAGTTTCTGAAGGGAGTTGCAGCCCCATAGGAGGAACAACAGCCATTACCTTATAGGAGGAAGCAACCAGTACCTGAAGAGCTCCCAGGGACTTATCCACTAACCAAAGAGTACGCATGGAAGGACCCATGGCTAGAGCTGCATATGTAGTAGAGAATGACCTTGTCAGTCATCAATGGGAGCAGAGACCCTTCAACCTGCAGAGGCTCTATACCACAGTTTAGGGGAATGCCATGGCCAGGAAGTATAGTGAGTGGGTTGGTGAACTGTGGGAGGGGTTCTCGAGGGGAAATCAGGAAAGGAGATAACATTTGAAATGTAAATAAAGAAAATATCTAATAAAAAAATATAGATTTTTTCTGTATATTGTGGGGGTTCCTGGCACTTCTTCTGTAGTCTATGCTGACTTAACAAATATTCACATGCTCTGTCTTCAAGTACTGGTATTAAAGCCATTTCCTAACACAGCTGGTGGGTTTTCTTGTGCTGTTATTTATTCAGATGTTACATACTGTCCAACAAGGTCTGGTTGCCTCTGTTAAGGTGATCTACATGTAAACCAAGTGATGCTGTGTAAACTCTGCCCCCCCCCCAATTTAAAGTTAATTGGTTAATAAAGTTACAGCCTATGATTGTGCAGTATAGAGAGAAAGGTGGGACTTAATAATCCAGTGAGGGATCTCAGGAGAGTCTAAGGATAAGAAAAAAATGATACAAAAGGAGGAGACTGTCATTGAGAAGAGATAGACCATGAGCAAGTGGCTAGGAGATACAAGCAACAAGAGACATATGGCTGGGATATGATTCAATAGAACCAAATTTGCTCAATACTGCTTGTAAATAAAATATCCGAATTGGGTGTCTTTCATATTGGTTAACTAGAATATACTAATTCCTTTACAGACAGCTCTGGTAGGGTTTTTAAAATATTGTACATTTAAATCTATTATATATCTTTTCTATATTACCCAGATTAAATTCTATTTTCACACACAAAATACAATTTTGATTGGAGTATAACCAGCATGACATAATATTAGATAGCTTGGTTACTCATTGCCTATTGTATTCTGGGGAGGATGGGGCTCAATAAATCACTCTACAATGGAGGGCTTTCCAAAATACATCCAAGCTACAGATTAATACTTTTTAATGTGTTCATCATTGTGAGACATAATAAAAAAGAAATTTAAAACCATACTGAGATTCCATGTAACTTTAGACAGAATAACTAATATGTAGGAAACAAATGACAATCAGAACTGGTAAGGATACTTAGAAAGGGGAACATTTATTCATAGTTGTAGGGCATATAAACTGGTAAGACACTTTATTGTGGAATGTTATAGTAAATTTTAAATTAGAACTTTCTGGTATCTCAGATATGCTACTCCGGAGTGTGCAGTAAATACTCTGTATCCCACTACAGACAACCTTACTCATTGGTTCTCATTGAATATCTAGTTAAAAGGGAGAGTTTATGGAGCCTCTCTACATGTCAAACAATAGATTTATAGATATTTAAATTATAGTACATATATGAAATTCATTGATTCATCTGTAAGGAAAAATCATAAAGCTATGAAACTAAGAGGAAAATGGTTGAAATTGGAAAACTCATCGTAAGTGATCTGACTTAGGCCTAGATAAACAATTGGTGTATGTTCTCTAACATATGCCGATTCTTTCTTCCAATATTTAGATTTTTTTCTAATTGGAGTGCAGGTTAAGGTTAGGAATTAAAAAAGAGATCACTAGAAGATGATGGATAAAAGAGGCCTAAAGGTAGGGGGATAGCAGAACACATGTGATAGGAATGAAGCAGTGAGGAATACAATGTTTAGAAATCTGAGATGGGAATGTGCTATGGGAGTAAGAGACAGTAAAGGGTTAAGTTAGGATTTATTAAAACAAAAAAAAGTAGAATACTGGCAATGGAAACGTCTAAATTTCCAAGATTAAACATCAAAAGAACCTAGATTTATTTTAACAAAAAAATTAAATGAAGATATCATATAATGCTAGATGGAATAAATATGAGGAGTTAATAGTTATTAAAGGAAAATCTCAGTATTAAATGCAAAATTCCTGTGTATGAGTTGGTAGTCATGGACAAAGAAAAAGGGCCCCCAAAATAGAAAAGGCTATTATTTTCCATCAGAAGATCACTTTTGGATGTTCTTGTTAAATATGCCAAACACTTGGTCTGTTTTGTAGTGAAACACCAAGCTCTCTGTTAACAGATATTTTCCACACTGCTGGCTATTTTTCAGAGCATAAGGAAGACCTATCTAAGCAGATAGCAAGAAAATTCACTAGGTATCCTGCACAAGTGTGGACCACATGAGGTACAAAAATGATTTTTTCTAGAAATACATACTCAGTAATATAAGAGAGCATGGTTCTTACAGGTTTAATCAAGTTAGTTCCACTTGGAAGTAGATGAACTCCTGGTGGAAACCAATAGACTGTTCCATTGTGGGGCCATTTGTCTTCCTCCATAACCAATATATAAGGGTGTGTGTGTGTGTGTGTGTGTGTGTGTGTGTGTGTGTAATATTTTACATATTGTCAGTAGCCTTTACTTGGCTTGGTCATAACCCACAGAGAATATTGGTACTGCTATTTTGGCTAATATAACATGATGTCATATTGTATTTTAATCAACTATTTTTATTCATGCAGATTAATGCTATTCAGAGCCTGTATTGATTTAGATTTCTTGTTGTTGCTTTTGTTTTTGTTGTTGTCAATAGTTATTCCAGAGACAGACTGTAGGTCTAAATGTAGAGAATATGAATGTGGACTGTTCTTCACTAAATAGAACATGGTCCCTTTCAAAGCTCAGGGAATATTGTGGAAGAAGTGCAGAAAGAATGTAAGAGTGAGAAATTTTGAGAGGAATTTTTTCTAGACATAAAGTAGACTTTCCATTCATAAACATAAGGCATCTGTGGTTATTTGCACAATATTAGCCCAAAATCACAGTGATGGATAGCCCTAACTAGGACACTGAACTTATATACAATGAATAATGAATTGAGAAAGAAGTCAAAGGACACCTTTTGCAGTAGCTTAAAATAACATGTTATGGTAAATCTAACCACGCAGTTGAAAGACTAGTATGATAAAATTTCATGTTTTGAAGTAAGAAATTGAAGTAGATATCAGAAAATGGAAATATCTCCCATGTTCATCAACCATTATAATAAACATAGTAAACATATCCATTCAATAAAATATGATGTACATATTTGATGCTTTTCCCATCAAAACCAACACAATTCTTTTACAGACTTTAAAAAGATACTCTTCAACTTCATATGAAAAAAAAAAAAGAAAAGGGAAACAAAATAGAACACAACAATATCAGGACAGCTGAAACAATCATGAACAATGAAAAAACTTTTGGGGAAATCACCATTCCTGATTTAAAGTTGTACTGTGTAGATATACTAATAAAATCCGCATGGAATTATTTTATATTCTGATTTAAAAATAAGATAGTGGAGCAGGATAGATGGCTCTGTGGTTGAATACACATCCTGCTCTTCCAATAGATCCAAGTACTGCCTGCCTATTTCTACAACTGCAGCATAAGATTCTGTTGTAAGGTGAGGGCACACTCACCTTACATTCATTATCCCCAGACATATACACACATGAAATAATGGGTGGGAGGTTGGAGACTTGGCCAAGTGTTAAATGAACTAGTTGATTATGCTAATGGCCCATGTTCAAATCACAGCTACTACCCAGTACTCTCTGTTAAAAGGCATTTCAGTTCCAAAGACTCTCTAGATATCTTTGGCTACTAGGAATATATACGGTGGATAGGCATAGTTGCAGGCAAAACACTCAAACATTTAAATAGTTAAAACTTAAAATGCATTGGATTATGAAATTACAAAGTTTGATGCTTTATGAACCATCCTATTTACATATTTGCAGGAAATATTATAATTTCAGGGATAGTCAAATACACATGTCCAGGATAGCAATATATATATTCTTGATATCAGGGATGGTGATGGCTCCAGCAGTCAGCAGTTCTGTGCTTGTTCATGACTGCTTTAGCAATCCTGATATTGTTGTTTATGTGTTCTGTTTTGTTTCCTCTTTTGTTGTTTTTATTGTTGTTTTATTTCATATGAAGCAGAGGAGTATCTTTACAAGACTTGGAAAAAATTGTGTTGAGATTTTGATGGGAAATACATCAAATCTGTACATTGTTCTTGATTGCATGGGGTATATATATACATGTATATATATATGTGTATATATATATAATTGTTTGTATATATAATTGTTTATATATATGTTTATGTATATTTGCAATTTTCCCTGAAATACATTTATGACCTCTTTTAATTTTATAATTCTTTATTCATATACACATATATACATATATATGCATATATATACAAATATACTGATTATATTCTATTATATATACATACACACATATGCAGTATATATATGTATACATATATACATACTAGAGTATATATATATATATATATATATATATATATGTATACTACATATATACTTTTCTATCATTCATGATGATTACAGAATACTTTTAATTGTTTAAATGCCCCTGGGGTTCAGATATGTGACACACATGGGATGTTGTTACCTCTAATTGTTGAAATAGTAGTCTCCTAGGTAATTTTTCGGTGAAAACTCTTAATATCCTGATTCCCAATGGCTGGAGGACATACATTTGTGCCAAATTTAGGACCAGTGTTTACTTTTAAATGCTATGCTCTGTGTGGTATATTTTGTTTGTCTAAGAGAGTGGATAAAGTTCATTTAAAACACCCACTAAATATACTGCAGATGAGCATTCTTCCAAGACTATATCTATACTTTCACTAGTAAATAAGACTTTGGTACATCATCAATCTTAACAAAGAATTGTTAAGTAAATGCATCACTCAGAACCCTCTGTATTTAGGTGAGTTGATTCAGTTCTATTATTCCATTTGTATGAAGAAAGGAGGCCATAGTGTTCTTTACAATGGAAAGCCAAATTTGTGGGACCCCCAAGATTTTAAAGTCCAGCTTTTTTCTTTAATGAAGAATCCTTACTACTCTGCAATGAGTCCTTCATAGTTTTCTAGCGGATGTTTTCTGTATATCAATCAAGGAAAAGAAAACACCTTAGAATAATAGTAAAATCTAAGGTATCACAACTCTGTGCAGGTAAGTGAGACCCAAAGTGATTTTTATAAAACTAGAATTTGAAGTAAAATATGGTGTCATAGACACATAATATCAATATTTGGAAAGTTGAGACTAGAATATCAGGATTAAAAATCCATTCTTAATTGAGTTCTAAATTTGTTGCAAAGTGTGGCTATATAAATATTTGAAGGCCAGTCTGGGTAATATACAAGCTGGTATCAGAAAAATGAAATAGCAAAAACAGTATTTACTGGAGGTAGAAAAATAGCAATCATTTTGGTGGATTATGTATGGAGGATACAAATGTACTGTGTCATATCTATCACAGAGAATGATTCAGTAATGCATGAGGATAATGAGAAACATGAGAAAACTCCAGTTAAATATGTTAATTATAACAGGGTGTCAAATATCCCAGGGTAAAAAGAATGCATCAGGTTTATTGAGACTCAATATGTAGAGTCTCTTAGTTTTGAAAATAAGAACAATATAGATTTCATTGTAAAAGAAAAAATGGAATTCTTTAAGACATGATGAGTAGGCTAGCATGCTTATGTACACTACCCTTAAAATGCCACATAAAACATTTTTGTTGGCTAAGGTTGTTCTTTGACAATATAACAAATGTACAGTGCCTCAGTTTACTCTCATCAGACATTCTTTCTGAACTCAGTTTCATTCCTGTCACGAGGCCCCTTTGGACAAGTTTATGTTTCCACATTCTAGAATTTTTTATTTTACTTTATAACATTCTGTATATTTATGAGAATGGAAATACATACTATACCCTGATGGCCTACTTACTTTGTACCAAACTGGAGAAATGATTACAATGATTAGAATGTGGAAACATAAACTTGTCCAAAGGGGCCTCGTGACAGGAATGAGACTGAGTTCAGAAAGAATGGCTGATGAGAGTAAACTGAGGCACTGTACATTTGTGATATTGACAAAAATCATTTGTTCTGAGTTAAATAACACAGAACAAAACATTCACTTACAATTCTGCAAGGAGTTGAACTATATGATTCTTTATCTGATCCATGAATACTGACAGCTTCAGATTGTGCAGAAGCAGTACAATCAACTGTAAGTATGTTTGCTACAGCTGTGCCATGCCCAGAAAATAGCATTTTCACCACATCTCACAGTCTTTCTCTTCCTTCTTGCATAACGTTTCCTGATACTTCCAAGATGTGCTATCAATAGTATGTTCAGTTGTCAGCAGTCATTAGTTCATTATTCTTAGCATCTTAAGGGCCATAAGCCTCCTAATTAACTATTTATTTTTCACTACAACGAGTTCTATGCTCAAGGAGTAATGTAGTATTTGGTAGAATAAGTTAAGTACTATGGGTGTGCCTGTGAAATGAGGCAGGAATATAAGGCTGGTTTGAGACCCGATGACTGCTATAGAGGAGAACTATTCAGGAATTGCTGACTTTTTTCCAACATTTTTTCTCTATGTTGGAGGCTGTTGTAATCCTGTGAAAGTATAATGGAAATGTGTAGGAGACTCTAAAAAATGATGTTATGTTTTTGATTGAGTATCTAAATAATATCCTGTGCTATCTACACCACAGTTCAAGAGGAAGCATTTTTTACTACATTTTTTTCTAAGTGTGTATATTTGTGTATAAATTTCTGTAGGGTTAATTATCAGAGATGTTTAGTAAAACTTTGCATCTCCTGTTTATCATACTTCAGTTTACACCTTTTAAGTGCATAACAAATTTGCCTTTTACTTATATATATTTTTAAGGTTATTTTATTTCATGCATATGTATATTTTGTTTCATAAATTTTTATCACATGTGTGACTGTGATTCTGGATAAAAGGTAATTATATCCTCTTTCCTGTAGCAAAAGTTACATGGAGATATGAGACTCCAGTCATGAGTGCTGAAAACAGATATGGGGACCTCTGAAAACACATAAAGTCTTTTAATCACTTCAGTGTGTCTATAGACTTATTTGATTTTTAACAGTGCATGGTAGTAAATTATCCTTTTTTACTATTGAAGAAAAGAAATGACTTGAATCATTTAGAAGTACTATGAATTAAAAAAATAAAAATAAAAAATAATAAAAAAAGAAGTACTATGAATTAATTTTAGAAGTTCTATGTTTAGGCAACTATTTTGGGCAACACTTTACACATTATAAGAATGGTACAGTACTTTTTGGCTCTTCTTTGATTTTACGTCTATATTTCATATTCTAAAGGTAATATAATAAAAAGAACAATTTTACATTACCTATTATTTAAAACTATTTCTACATTGAAAGTCTAGTATATAATTTCTCTAACTACATTATCATGAGAAGATAATATTGATCAGAAATGTATCTTTAAATTCAAATGAGTACGAATAAAACAAAATACTGCATACATTGACTAAATATGGATCCACAATATATTTTGAAATTGTATTTTTTATTTACAAAAAATTTATAGGGTAAGTAACTTTAAAAAAAATTAGCCAAATGCCAAATTTCTTCTTTCTTTTTCTCCTTCTTTGTTCTCTTCCTCCTCCTCTACCTCTTCCTCCTCCTCTTCTTTCTTCTTCTCCTTCTTCTTCTTCTCCTTCTTCTTCTTCTCCTTCTCCTCCTTTTCTCCTTCTCCTTCTCCTTCTCCTTCTCCTTCTCCTTCTCCTTCTCCTTCTCCTTCTCC
>NW_022196897.1:74591243-74599460 GCF_008632895.1 Mastomys coucha | reverse complement strand
TCCTTCTTCTTCTTCTTCTTCTTCTTCTTCTTCTTCTCTTCATCTACTTCTACTTCTCCTTCTCTCTCTACTTCTTCTCTCCTCCTTTGTCTTTTATACTCATTTACCTTTTTCCGGTTCATTTTGTTCCTGTTCTTCTTATTTTTCTTCTTGTTCTTAATCTTGTTTTTCCTCTTGTTTTTGTTCTTGCTCTTCTTGTTATTCTTCTTTTTCTTGTTTTTTCTTCTTTTCCTGCTCCATGTTCTTTTTCTTCTTTCTGATTTTGTTCTCATTGTCCTCCTCCTCCTCCCCTTCTCCTCCTCCTCCTCTGCCTCCTGTTCCTCGTCCTCCACCACCACCACCACACTTCCTCCTTTTTCTCTTCCTCCTCTTCTTCTTTTTCTTCTTTCTTCATTTTCTTAAGTCTCATCCTGTAGTGCACTCAAGGTTACCTAATAGTGAACCTAATTCTAAAGTAAAACCTTTTATATTGTTGCTTTAAGTGCTGGTTAATAAGAGTGGCACAAGTAACTATGACTATTTCTTTGAAAGAGCAATTTTTATACTTTGAAATTCATGAAAGGTGATATAGAGACCTTTTTCAGAAATTTTGTTCTCAACAGTAATAGATTCTCCTTTTAATTGGAAAATGCCTTGGTAAATTGTGATTTCTCTAATTATGTTTTAATTATTTAATGTAATTATTTAGAACAATTTAAGATGAAAGTGTTGTTTCATTTATATGTGTCATTTCATTAATATATTGAAATTTTAAAATGGTTTTTCAATAATACTCTATAGAACTCATCAAAGCATAAACTATTTCTTATTTGTCTCTAATATACACATTAGTTTGGACTTTGTCAGATCACCTTTTTTTCTCCCTAGCATTCAAGAAAACCAGAGTTCAGGAGTGACCTTCATCCTTGTGGGTTTCTCAGAATACCCACATATCCAGGTACCCCTGTTCTTCCTGTTCTTGACCATATACACAGTCACTGTGTTGGGGAACCTGGGCATGATTGCCATCATCAGGCTCAGTCCTAAGCTCCACACTCCCATGTACTTTTTTCTTAGTCATCTCTCCTTTGTGGATTTCTGTTACTCCACTGTTGTTACACCAAAGCTCTTAGAAAACTTGATTGTGGAAGACAGAAGGATCTCCTTCACAGGCTGTGTCATGCAATTCTTCTTTGTATGCATATTTGTAGTGACAGAAACCTTCATGTTGGCAGTGATGGCCTATGACCGGTTTGTGGCAGTATGCAACCCCCTCCTCTACACAGCGGCTATGTCTCAGAAGCTCTGCTGGTTCCTGGTAGTAGCATCTTACTCCTGGAGTATAATCTGTTCCTTTGTATTCATAAATTTTATGTTGACCTTAGTCTTCTGTGGGACCAAGTTCATAAATAACTTTGTGTGTGAGCATGATGCCATTGTTGCTGTAGCCTGCTCTGACCCCTACATTAGTCAGAAAGTCATTTTCATCTTTGCCACCTTCAATGAGCTAAGCAGTCTGATGATCATTCTCACCTCTTATGTTTTCATTGTCATCACTGTCATGAAAATGCCTACCACTGGAGGACGCTACAAAGTCTTCTCCACCTGTGCCTCCCATCTCACTACCATCACCATTTTCCATAGCATTATCATCTGTCTCTACTGTGTTCCTACTACCAAAAGTTCTTGGCTTTTGGTCATGGTGGCCTCAGTCTTCTACACAGTCATCATCCCCATGCTGAACCCACTTATATACAGTCTCAGGAACAAGGATGTTAAGGACGCAGTTAAGAAACTAATGTGCTCTTCTTTGTCTTCATAAAATGTGTTTCTTGAACAGTTACTTATTATTTTAGAGGACTGTTTTTGTTCTGAAAATCAAATAGACCTATTTTTTAGTTTTTCTTTATCAAGACTTACAGTGTTATCCCATTCCCATACTTAGTATAGTAACTGGTAATCTATAAATAGTATTATAGATTGTAGCCCCTAGTATTTAAATTCAAATGTCATGCAGGTTTAAAATGAAAATATTTAGATGTTGAGGAAAATTTTATTATAATTTATACATTAAAATGTTTTAAATGATATGTACATTTTTATCAAGAAATATTTCTGGCTTGAGCTTTAAAAGTATTGAATAGGAAATACTGAGTATGAATATTTTTATTTTTACATTGAACTATATGTTCTATTTTCATTTGGAAATTTTTACTTTGATTTACACAGAAATATAATTCCTCTCATCCTTTTTGTTGTGCTATTTGGAACTGCATCTTATTATGCTGAGGTAGCTCTCTCATCTATGTTGCTCTATTGTCTATCCCCTTTTGCAGAATAAGAAATTAAAATTATCAGTCACTATCCAGAATTTTTTCTCCTATTTAGTTTGGTAGGAAAGTTAAAGTTTATATTATAATTATAATTGTATAAGTACTTGCTAACATACATGTACTTTAATAAATACAAGTTTGACATTTTTGTCAATATTTCAATGTAGACTTATCTCTTTAAATACTTATTAAAGTTCTTATTAAATAGTTTCTAATAAGTATTTAAGGATGGCTAGATCATTTTTTATTTCAGTGAACTATAACAGCCATTGCATTTTTATAACTAATACTCATTTGCATGCCTTATTCACTAATAAAAGGAAACAATACTAAAAAATAATATTAACAGTCCAGTAATGCAGAAGTAGCAAATTGCTGATGTTTCTTTGACACTGACTTTTGAGCACCTTTATCTATTTGATGGGTCCCATTGGAAAACATTCTTCAATCTTGGTTCTTCCCTGAGATATGTGGCTACTTGTTGTTGTTAGATGCAGAATCACATTAATTAAATGTATCCTAATTTAGTCAAAATTCTTGTTTAATTTTTGTAAATTATCATTTTTTTTAGTACTCAATATAAATTATGTAGCTGAGATAGTATAAGTGTACTATTTACAATTTGGGACACTGTATAGTTCTTAATCAGCAATTCAGAATTGAATGTGAAGTAAATTATCAAGTTGAAACCAATTTATTATTTATAAAACACACTTATTTCATATTTTATAATCATATTATTATATAACATATATATCCAAATATATATAATTATTGCCACAGACTGAGTTCGTTGTGGAGACCTCTTGTTCTGCGGGATGAGAGTTCTGGTCAGGTGGGCAAAAAATTTGGTGAGTGACAGAGTTGACATAAGGAAGTACTGAGTTTGAAGGTATTTCTTAAAAATGGCATGAGGCTTTTACAGTAATTACAAAGCAGAAATGAAAGATCTGGCAGCTCAGCAATTGAGGTACATCTGAGGCCACCTGAAACACACTGAGTCTAAAGCAGTCACCTCTTCAGGACAGGCACTGCACCCCCGGGCCCAAGGGCTCTGGGCCCAGGGGGCTGTGGACTACATGAGGCTCGAAGCTTGAATCTGAATGAATGAATCTAAGTCTAAGTCCTAGTTTAAGTACGTTCATGCACAAAATGAAAACCAGGCTTATATAGTATTCAGAAAACTTTGCAAATGACAAAAGTCATGTAGGCAGGTGAGGGCCATGTCAAGGTCAGTAAGATCATGTAGGCAGGTGATGGTTGCATCAAGGTCGGTTGGTAAGATCAGGCATCCAGGTGTGAAGTGTTAGAGCAGTGTTACCCTCTCCACTGGGGCTATTTGGTAAACCCATGCTGATTCTCTGGGTCTGCTGGAAGCAAGCACCAGAAAGTTTTGATCTAACAGTTCCTGCTAATGCCCTTAAGTGAGGGAAGCCCTTTGATTACTGTCTGGTATGTAAAAGAGTTCTGTCTTCTGTGGGATGGCCCTTAGAATTCTAACTATGTGCCTGACCTCTGTTGCTAACTCTGAGGACATCCTATCTGATAAGGCAGCTTCCTTACGAGAAAGTCCAAGCTAATGACAGCTTGGTAATAAATTAGGATATATTGGAATGTTGTGCTGACCAGGGAACAATGCCACTTTTTAGCATTTATGAATCATTTCTTGGGGTACCTTTATGCCTGAATAAGAAGATGTGTTGATGATTGGAAAGACTAATCTGGAACACGTCTGAGTTAGGAGATGCCAACAAGTGACTGAATACCCAGGAGGCACAAACTCCCTTTGAAGTCATAAGGCCTCTTGTCCATGATCAGGCTTTTAACCCTGATATTGCAGACTTTACAGGAGTAGACGAGTGGGTGTGGCAAATTATATATATATATATATATATATATATATATATATATATGTATATATATATTTATATATATATATATATATATATATATATATATATATATATAGTGTTCAAAGATTTTACTAAACTTTTAAAATGATTGACTGTCAGGAGCCAATAAAGAGAAACTAAAATCTAGAAAGTCATCTTCCTGAGATTGGTCCATCTTGGATTAAAATCTACAACAGATTTTCTTTTATAGGGAAGGCCCAGGAGAATTTCATTTTAAGATAGATTCCTGCTATTAATATACTTCTCCTGTCATTACTAAATATCTATAACAATCCCAGGGTATTAGAAAAACCTTTGAGCAGATTTCTGCAGAAGAATGAAGTATATAGACTCCTAGTGATGATATATACATGAGGACAAGACTTTTAATTTTTAATGATGATCCTGTAATTCATAAAATTATATTAGCAATTATTAAGCTCTTTCTTAGTAGGACTGCTAGTAGCTTCTCCCTGGTAATCAAATATGCAATGACAACTCTACCAGTCTTCTAGTGGCACAATATACTAACTCCTGAGATAGCAAGTAGGCATCAAGTACTCAGAGAACATTCTAAGAGGTTGTAAAATAATTAATGTAAAGTCATAAAAAGTGGACTAATGATTTATTATAGGTGTAAGGACAGAAAATAAAATATTGACTGTGTATATCTAAACAAATCTTTACTCACAAAAGTTGTTTTATAATTCTTTGTAAATTTGTTAAGCTAGGGACAGATGATGAATATTTAGCCAGAAAATTAAGCCTAATGGATATGCATGTAAATATTCTCTGTTGTAAACCTTGATTTATGATTTGAAACTATGTGTGATTGGTGACCTAATTGCCATGTGACCATGTATTCAACAAGATGTATAAGTGTTGAGGAGAAATCCCTTATCCCTCCTTTCTTGAGAGCCCCTTTCTCCCCTTTCTTAGAGAACTTTTACAGGAAACTTTTTAGAGAGAACTTAGAAATAAAGACTAATATCACTTTTCAAAATATATCTTTTTGTTCCTGAGACTTCAGCTGGCTGGGTAGATAAAACAAATGCTATTTTACTTAATTCTCTTCTGTGTTATGATGAGATGCTGAGCAGTTTCTCTCCTCAGAGGAACTCAGAAGTCAGGTCATTTACTGAAAGATAGAGACTTAACTTAAGATAGGTAAACATTGTATTATTATACAGCAATCCTAGATATCTTGTAAAACTAAGTCTTACCCCCATGGACCCTCTCCCCATCCAATGTTTCAAGAATAACCAACAAGAATGCAGAACAGCCAGATCTGGCCACTGGCAGTTGAGATATATTTTAATGCCTTAAATCTTTGGATATTTCTAATTAAGTATAAAATCAGGTCCTCTGTACATTTTCAAACATCGCAGTGTTTACCACCTAATTTTACATATATTTTCCTTTTTGGAAGAGAGGTAAAGACATGGTTTCTCTCTGTTTTCAGGTATACTGGCACTTGCTCTGTAGACTACACTGGCCTCACAGATATCCACATTCTATGACTTTAGGAATTAAAGGTATTAAAGCCCTTTTACCACAAAGCTGGTGTGTTTGGTATTGTGATGTTACTTATTAAAATGTTACATACTGTCCCACAAAATTGGGTTGCCTCTGATAAGGAGATCCTCATGTACACCAAGTGATGCTGTTAACTCTGCTCCACAATTTAAAGTTAATTCATTAATAATTAGTTACAGCATGTGATTGTGCAATTTGGACAGAAATATGGGACTTGATAATCCAGTGAGGGGCCTAAGGAGAGACCAAGGATAAGAAAAAGAGACAAAGGGAGGAGGCTGTCATTGAGAAGAGAGAGATCATGAGAAGGTGGCCAGGAGAAACAAATAGCAAGGGACATATGGCTGGGATACAAGTCAATAGATCCAAAACCTGCTCAACACAGCTTGCAAATAAAATATCTGAATTGTGTGTCTTTCATATTGGCTAACTATAATATACTAATTCTTTTACATACATCTATGCTAGGGATTTTGAAATACAGTACACTTAAATTTGTCATATATCATTTATATATTACCCATATTAAATTCTATTTTCACAGACAAAAGACAATTTTAATTGGAGTATAACCAGCATGATATAATCTTAAGTAGCTTGGTTGCTCACTGCCTATTGTACTCTGGGGAAGAAGGGACACAAGAAATGAAGGTTTAACAAACATATCTGATAAACAAACATGTGAAATAGGATTAATATCAAGAACATAAAAAAACTGAAAAAAAACTTACTCTTCAATGGAGGGTTTCCCCAAATGCATACTAGTTGCAGATAAATACTTTTTACTGTTTTCATCATTCTGAAACATAATAAAAAGACATTTAAATCCATAGTGAGGTTGCTTGTAACTTTAGGCAGAATTACTAATTTGTAGAAAACAATTGATAATCAGAACTGCTAAGGAAACTTGGAAAGGGGAACATATATTCATAGTTGCAGGACATATAAACTGGTACAGACACTTTATTGTGGAATGTTGTAATAAATTTAAAAGTAGGACTTTCTCATATCTTAGATATGCCCCTCCAGAGTGTGCAGTAAATACTCTGTATCCCACTACAGACAACCTTACTCACTGGTTCTCACCGAACATCTAGTTAAAAGGGAGAGTTTATGGAGCCTCTCTACATGGCAAGCAATGGATTTATAGATATTTAAATTATAGTACGTATGTGAAATTCATTGATTCATCTGTAAGGAAAAAAATAAAGCTAACTAAGAGGAAAATGGTTGAAATTGGAAAAAATATACTAAGTGATCTGACTTAGGCCTAGTAAACAATTGATGTATGTTCTCTAACATATGCCAGTCTTTTCTTCCAATACTTAGATTTTTTTAAATTGAAGTGCAGGTTAAGGTTAGGAATTAAAAAAGAGATCACTAGAAGAAGATGGATAAAAGAGGCCTAATGGTAGGTTTTAGCAGAACACATGTGATAGGAATGACACAGAGAGGAATATGGTGTTTAGAAGGCTGAGATGGGAATGTGCTATGGGAGTAAGAGATAGTAAAGGGTTAAGTTAGAGTTTATTAAAACAAAAAAAATGTAGAATATTGGCAATGGAAACTTCCAAATTTCTAAGTATATTAAACATCAAGAGAATCTAGATATATTAAAAAATATTTAAATGTAGGTACCATATATGGCTAGATGACATCATTATGAGGATTCAATAGTTATTAAAAGAAAATCTCTAAGACAGGAGCAGCCAGCCAGGAGGCACAGGCCCCACGAGTCACAGGGGAGTTGCAGGGCAGCAGGGACAGGATCCTCTCAGCTTCCAAGTGACAGAGGTGGATCAGCAACCTTCTCTGCTCCTTCCCTGCAAGTGGAGGGCCAACCTCCAGGGAGCTCCTTAACCAAGAGACTCCTGTGAGAGCCACCATTTTCTCTCCAGTAAGTTTCTAAGACCAGAGCAGCCAGCTTGGAGGAACAAGCCCCACGAGTCTCAGGGGACTCGCAGGGTGGCAGGGACAGGACAAGCTCTAGTCAGAGACACTAATAACATCTAACACCAAAAATCAAGAGATGGCGAAAGGCAAATGCAAGAATCCTACCAACAGAAACCAAGACTACTTGGCTTCATCAGAACCTAGTACTCACACTGCAGCAACTCCTGGATATCCCAAAACATCGGAAAAGCAAGAATTGGATCTAAAATCATATCTCACAATGCTGATAGAGGAACATAAGAAGGGCATGAATAACTCACTTAAAGAAATACAGGAAAATACAGGTAAAGAGGTACAAGTCCTTAAAGAGGAAACAAAAAAATCCCATAAAGAATTACAGGAGATCACAAGTAAACAAGTAGAAGCACTTAAAGAGCAAACTCAAAAATCCCTTAAGGACTTGCAGGAAAACACAAACAAACAGGTAAAGGTATTGAGTAAAACCATCCAGGAACGAAAAATGGAAGTCAAAACAATAAAGAAATCACAAAAAGAGACAACTCTGGAATTAGAAATCTTAGGAG
>NW_022196897.1:74578311-74590354 GCF_008632895.1 Mastomys coucha | reverse complement strand
CCTTAATATCTATTAATATCAATGGACTCAATTCTCCAATAAAAAGACATAGACTATCATATTGGGTATGTAAACAGGACCCAACATTTTGTGGCATACAAGAAACCCACCTCAGTGACATGGACAGACACTACCTCAGAATAAAAGGCTGGAAAACAATTCTCTAAGCCAATGGCCCCAAGAAAAAAACTGGAGTAGCCATTCTAATATCAAATAAAATTGACTTTCACCCTAAAGTGATCAAAAACGATAAGGAGGGACACTTCATATTCATCAAAGGTATCATCTACCAAGATGAACTCTCAATTCTGAACCTCTATGCTCCAAATGCAAGGGTATCTACATTCATTAAAGAAACTTTACTAAAGCTCAAAGCACACATTACACTGCACACAATAGTAGTGGGAGATTTTAATACCCCACTCTCTGCAAGGGACAGATCATGGAAACAGAAACTAAACAAGGACACAGTGAGACTCACAGAAGTTATGAAACAGATGGATTTAACAGATATCTATAGAACTTTTTATCCTAAAAGAAAAGGATATACCTTCTTCTCAGCACCTCATGGTACCTTCTCCAAAACTGATGATATAATTGGTCACAAATTAGGCCTCAACAGATACAAGAAGATTGATATAATTCCTTGTATCCTATCAGATCACCATGGATTAAGGCTTCTCCTCAATAACAACATAAACAATAGAATGTCCACATACACCTGGAAGCTTAACAACACTCTACTCAATGATAATATGGTCAAGGAAGGAATAAAGAAAGAAATTAAAGACTTTCTAGAGTTTAATGAAAATGAAGCCACAATATACCCAAACTTATGGGACACAATGAAAGCAGTCCTAAGAGGAAAACTCATAGCTTTAAGTGCCTCCAAAAAGAAACTGGAAAGAGCATACAACAGCAATTTGACAGCACACCGTAAGGCCCTAGAAGAAAATGAAGCATATTCACCCAAGAGGAGTCAAAGGCAGGAAATAATCAAACTCAGGGCTGAAATCAACCAAATAGAAACAAAAAGAATTATACAGAGAATCAACCAAACCAGGAGCTGGTTCGTTGAGAAAATCAACAAAATAGATAAACCATTAGCCAGACTAACTAAAGGGCACAGAGATAGTTTCCTAATTAACAAGATCAGAAATGATAAAGGAGACATAACAAGAGACACTGAGGAAATCCAGAAAATCATGAGAACCTACTCCAAAACCCTATACTCAACAAAACTGGAAAACCTGGATGAAATGGACAATTTTCTAGACAGATACCGTGTACCAAAGTTAAATCAAGATCAGATCAAAAATCTAAACAGTCCCATATCTGCTAAGGAAATAGAAACAGTCATTAATAATCTCCCAACCAAAAAAAGCCCAGGACCAGATGGGTTTAGTGCAGAGTTTCATCAAACCTTCAAAGAAGACCTAATACCAATACTCCTCAAATTATACAACAAAATAGAAATTGAAGGCACTCTACCCAATTCATTCTATGAAGCTACAATTACTCTTATACCCAAACCACACAAAGACCTAACGAAGAAAGAAAATTTCAGCCCAATTTTCCCTATGAATATTGATGCAAAGATACTCAATAAAATTCTTGCAAACCGAATCAAAGAACACATCAAAACGATCATCCATCGTGATCAAGTAGGCTTCATCCCAGGGATGCAGGGATGGTTCAATATATGGAAATCCATCAACATAATTCACTACATAAAAAAATCTCAAGGACAAAAACCATATGATCACCTCACTAGATGCTGAGAAAGCATTTAACAAAATCCAACATCCCTTCATGATAAAAGTCTTGGAAAGATCAGGAATTCAAGGCTCATATTTGAACATAGTAAAAGCAATATACAGAAAACCAGTAGCCAACATCAAACTTAATCAAGAGAAACTTGAAGCAATCCCACTAAAATCAGGGACTAGCCAAGATGCCCACTCTCTCCCTACCTATTCAATATTGTACTTGAAGTCCTAGCCATAGCAATTAGGCAACAAAAGGAGATCAAAAGGATACGAATTAGAAAGAAAGAAGTCAAATTATCACTATTTGTTGATGATATGATAGTACAATTAAGTGACCACAAAAATTCCACCAGAGAGCTCCTTAACCTGATAAACAACTTCAGCAAAGTAGCCGGATATAAAATTAACTCAAGCAAATCAGAGGCCTTCCTATACACAAAGGATAAACAAGCAGAGAAAGAAATTATGGAAACACTACCCTTCACAATAGTTACAAATAATATAAAATACCTCGGCGTAACTCTAACTAAGCAAGTAAAAGATTAGTTTGACAAGAACTTCAAGTCTCTGAAGAAGGAAATTGAAGATCTCAGAAGATGGACTGGAAAGATCTCCAATGCTCATGGATTGGCAGGATTAATTTGTAAAAATGGCCATAATACTGAAGGCAATCTACAGATTCAATGCAATCCCCATCAAAATTCCAACTCAATTCTTCACAGACTTAGAAAGAGCAATTTTCAGATTCATCTGGAACAACAAAAGACACAGGATAGCCAAAACTATTCTCAACAATAAAGGAACCTCTGGTGGAATCACAATCCCGGATCTTAAGCTGTACTACAGATCAATTGTGATTAAAACTGCATGGTATTGGTACAGTGACAGGCAGGTAGATGAAAGGAACAGAATTGAAGACCCAGAAATGAACCCAAATACCTATGGTCACTTGATCTTTGACAAAGGAGCTAAAACCATTCAGTGGAAAAAAGACAACATTTCAACAAATGGTGCTGGCTCAACTGGTGGTTAACATGTACAAAAATGCAAATCGATCCATTCTTTTCTCCTTGTACAAAGCTCAAGTCCAAGTGAATAGGGACCTCCACATCAATGCAGATATATTGAAGCTAATAGAAGAGAAAGTGGGAAAGAACCTCAAACAAATAGGCACAGGGGAAAATTTCCTGAAGATGGCGCCAATAGCTTCTGCTCTAAGATCAAGAATTGACAAATGGAACCTCATAAAGTTGCAAAGCTTCTGTAAGGCAAAAGACACTGTCAATAGGACATAATGGCAATGAACAAATGGGAAAAGATCTTTACCAACCCTACATCTGATAGAAGGCTAATATCCAATGTATACAAAGAACTCAAGAAGTTAGACTCCAGAGAACCAAATAACCCTAGTAAAAAATTAGGTACAGAGCTAAACAAAGACTTCTCAATTGATGAACACCGAATGGCTGAGAAGCACCTAAAGAAATGTTTGACATCCTTAGTCATCAGGGAAATGCAAATCAAAACAACCCTGAGATTCTACCTCACACCGGTCAGAATGGCTAGGATAAAAAACTCAGGTGACAGCATATGCTGGAGAGGTTGTGGAGAAAGAGGAACATTACTTCATTGCTGGTGGGATTGCAAACTGGTACAACCACTCTGGAAATCAGTTTGGTGGTTCTTCCAGAAATTGGACATAGTTCTACCAGAGGACCCAGTTTTACCACTCCTGGGCATATACCCAAAAGATACTGCAACATATAATAAGGACACAAGTTCCACCATGTTCATAGCATCCTTATTTATATTAGCTAGAACCTGGAAACAACCCAAATGTCCCTCAACAGAGGAGTGGATACAGAAATTGTGGTACATCTACACAATGGAGTACTACTCAGCTATTAAAAACAATAAATTTATGAAATTCTTAGGGAAATGGATGGATCTGGAGAATATCATCCTAAGTGAGGTAACCCAATCACAAAAGAATACACATGGTATGCATTCTCTGATAAGTAGTTATCAGCCCAGAAGTTTGGAATACAGGAAGAACAACCCACAAACCATAAGTAACTCAAGAAGAAGGAAGACTAACATGTGGACATTGCATTCTTTCTTAAGAGGGGGAACCAAATACCCATGGAAGGAGTTGCAGAGATTAACTATGGAGCAGAGACTGAAGGAAGGGCAAGCCAACCTAAATATAACTATCTCCTGAGAGGCTCTGACAGTACCTGACTAATACAGATGTAGAGGCTGACAGCCATCCATTGAACTGAGTACAGGGTCCTCAGTGAAGGAGTTAGAGAAAGGAACAATGGAGCTGAGGGGTTTGCAGCCCCTTAGGATGAACAACAACATGAACTAACTAATACCCTCAGAGCTCCCAGGTACTCAACCACCAACCAAGGACTGCACATGGAGGGGTCTGATTGTTCTGGCAGCATGTGTATAGTAGAGGATTGCAAATTCGATAATCAATAGGAGGAGAGGACCTCGGCCCTGTGAAGGTTCTGTTCCCCAGTGTAGGGGAATGCCAGGGCCAATAAGTGGGAGAGGGTGGGTTGGTAGGCATGGAGACAGGGGAGCTAACTGGGGTTTGTTTTTGTTGTTTTTGTTTGTTTGTTTTTTGGAGGGGAAACTGTGAAAGGAGAAATTTACATGTAAATAGAGAAAATATCTAAGAAAAAAAAGAAAATCTCAGTATCAAATGCACAATTCTTGTGCATGACCTGGTAGTTATGTAGGAAGACAAAGGGCCTCCAAAACAAAACAGGGTATTGATTTCCATCAGACTTTCATCTGTGAATGTTGTTGCTAAAATTATCAAACACTTGGTTCGTTTGGATAGTAAACAACCAAAATGTTAATTACCAGGCACTTTACATACTGCTGGCCATTTTTTGAAGAGATACCTATACCAAAGTAACTCTTTTTGTTTGTTTGTTTTTGTTTTTGTTTTGTTTTGTTTTGTTTGTTTTTGTTTTTTCGAGACAGGGTTTCTCTGTGTAGCCCTGGCTGTCCTGGAACTTCAAAATGCAGAGAAGTGACTATGGACTGTTCATCACTAAGTAGAACATCATCCCTTCCAAAGCTCAAGTAATATTGTGGAAGAAATGCCAAAAGAATTCAATTTTGATAGGAATTCTTTCTGGACATAGACTTTCCATTCATGAAAACAAGGCATCTGTAGTTATTTGTATAATACTAGCCCAAGATTAGAACTTACACTTTTTAATTATGCATAAGGGAACATATCACGAACCCCATCCCTGACTGATTGATGTGAGAGGATCTCCAACCTTCTGTTGGTGAAGGTATATCTGGTCATGTGGTATTGGTTTATACAAGACAGCAGGTTAAGAATGTCAGTAAGTAGTATTTTTCCTTGGCCTGCTTCAGAGCATGCCTCAAGTTTCCTGCTTAAGTTCCTGCTTTGACTTCCTTTAGTAATTGACTGTAAAATAGAAGTAAGCTAAATAGAATCCTTCCATGCACAACTTGGTTTTTGGTGGTGTTTTATAAGACTATCAAAAGCAAAATAGAATTGATGATATTAGAGAGTGAGGGCTTAGAATGTCAATATGTAGCTAGAAATTAAATTTTTGAAGAACTAAAAGAAAAATGTTTCTAGTTGGACTCTTTTGACAAAATATATTAATTGGTGTTTGAAAATAAAAACAAGAATCATGATAATACATTGCAATATAGTAGTGATGATGTATGTATTTTACCTATTTCATGCCAGTAATATCTTATTATGTTAATTTTAAATTAACTTAGTTATACTTAAACTTTTATTAGCATATACAATATATAGTTATAGGCTGCCTTATGTTATTTTTGTGCATGAACACAACATATTTTGATCACATTTACAACTAATTACTTTCTATTGTTGCATTTTCAATTCTACTGATCCCTTGTTCATCTCAACATAATTTGACATTCCCATCTTACCTCCTTGCAAGAATCCTTTCAACTATTGTCAATATCCATATCTTAAACAAAGACATATGTCTTACTTTAAAACAAAAAACAATGGCAATTAGAATTTTTTCTATATGCTTTTAGATAAACCACAGCACCTGTTGAATCATGAATTATGTTTATAACACCTTTCCTCATGTGTGAATTTTATACTCATCTTTTTCCTTAAATACTTGTTGTGGCAGTGAAACAATAGGAAGAACAAGAAGGAAACTGCTTTTTTATTAACAAGAAAATTGCATAACTGAAAATTAATGACAAGTAGCCATCTGTGGTGATTTGAAAATGCTTGGCCGAGGGAGTGGCACTATTAGGAGGTATGGCCATGTTAGAAAAAATACTTCACTTTCCAGGGTGGGGTTTGAGAGACCATCATCCTAGCTGCCTGGAAGCCAGTCTTCTCCTGTTGGCCTTAGTTCAAGTTGTAGAACTCTCAGGTTCCCCAGCACCATACCTGCCTGGATAATGCTTCCTTCCATGAGATAATGGACAATGGATGAACCTCAGAACCTATAAGGCAGGCCCAAGTAAATATTGTTCTGAATAAGAGTTACTTTGGAGCCGGGTGGTGATGGCACACGCCTTTAATCCCAGCACTTGGGAGGCAGAGGCATGTGGATTTCTGAGTTTGAGGCCAGCCTGGCCTACAGAGTGAGTTCCAGGACAGCCAGGGCTACACAGAGAAACCCTGTCTCGAAAAAACAAAAACAAACAAAACAAAACAAAACAAAAACAAAAACAAACAAAAAGAGTTACTTTGGTATAGGTATCTCTTCACAGTGATAGAAACCCCTAAATAATACACTGAACTTATATACAATGAACAATGGATTGAGAAAGAAGTCAAATGACAGCTTTTGCAGTGCCTATAATAATCAATATAAGTTATGGTAAATCTAACCAAGCAGTTGGAAGACTTGTATGATTAAAAACGTCATGTTTTGATGTAAGAAATTGAAGTAGATGTTAGAAAATGGAAAGATCGCTCATACTCATTAGTTAATGTGATAAGCATAGTAAACATACCCAATCAATCAAACACAATGTACATATTTGACATATTTCCCATCAAAATCTCAACAAAATTTTTTACAGACCTTAAAAGGATACTGATGTATTAGAATAGCAGCTCATGTCTGGACACAGCACACTAGTCCCAAAAACATTTCCACATTTAAAAAGTTTTATTGGGAGAGAGAGAGAGATGAGGTGGCAGCTGAAAGAAGCGGGAGACAGGCAGAGAGAGAGGGGGTCCTTCCTAATAGATATATGGATAATGGTGGGAGGTGAGCCAAGTGGATTCTGGGAATATTGTGGCTGTTGTCTTGGCAAAAGTTCTGTGGGTCAGGATGTCACCTATGTGTTGTCATATGTTTGGGAGATCCTAATGCCAACAGATACTCTTCAACTTCCTATGAAAAGGACAACAAAAACAAGAAAGAGGGAAAGAAAATAGAACACAACTATATCAGCACAGCTAAAAAATAATCATAATCAAAGAAATTTTGGAGCTATCACCCTCCACGATTTAAAGTTGTACTACATAGATACACTAATAAAATCTGCATGATGTTATTTAATAATCAGATTTAACAATAAGATGAGGGAGTAGGTAAGATGACTCTGTGGTTGAGTACACATCCTGCTCTTCCAATAGATCTGAATACTGTCTGTCTATTTCAATAACTGCAGCATCAGATTTTGTTGACCAATGAAGGCATACTCACCTTATATTTTTTACCCCTCAGACATATAGACACATGAAATAATGGGTGGAAGGTTGGACATTTGGCTATATGTTAAACGCCCTCGATGCTTATACTAAGGGCCCATGTTCAAATCACAGCTACTATCCAGTTCTACAGAATCCCTAGATATCTTTGGCTACCAGGCATATATAGGTTGGACAGGCATATATGCAGGCAAAACATTCAAACATATAAATAGTTAAAACTTTAAAATGCATTGGATCATGTCATTACAAAATTTGACATTTGATGAGTTGTCCTATTTACATATTGGCAGGAAATGTTATAAGATAATTTCAGGGCCAGTCAAATGCACATGCCCAGGACAGAGAGAGAGAGAGAGAGAGAGAGAGAGAGAGAGAGAGAGAGAGAGAGAGAGAGAGAGAGAGAGAGAGAGAGAGAGAGAGAGACAGAGAGAGAGAGAGAGAGAGACAGAGAGAGAGAGAGAGAGACAGAGACAGAGACAGAGACAGAGACAGAGAGACAGAGAGAGAGAGGGAGGGAGAGAGGTACTTGATATCAGGGACGGTGATACCTCTAGCAGTTCTTTGATTGTTCATGATTGTTTTAGCTGTCCTAATATTGTTCTTGATTGAATGGGCATTTTATATATCTATATCTATATCTATATCTATATCTATATCTATATCTATATCTATATCTATCTATCAATCTATCTATCTATCTATCTATCTATCTATCTATCTATCTATCTATCTAAACAATTTTCATCCAAACTATATTTATGACATCTTTCATTGTATAATTTTTATTAATATCCATTAAAAATATATATATACATATATATGTATATAAACCATATATTTTATTATTATTATTCATGAAGATTAGAAAAACAGTTGATTGTTTAAATGAGCCAGGGCTTTAGATTTTTAACAAACAATCACATGGGACCGTGTTACCTTTAATTGTTCAGATTGTATTCTCCAAGGTAATTATTCAGTGAAAACCTCTAATTCTTGTTTCCAATGCCTTGAGTACATATATTTGTGCCAAATTTAGAACTAGTGTTTAACTTTTAAATGCAATGTTCTATGTGGTATTTTGTGTATGGATAAGAGAGTGGCTAAACTTCATTTAAATACCCACTAAATATACTGCAGTTGAACATTCTTCCAGGGTGATATCTATTGTTTAACTAGTAAGCAGGAAGCCTTTGGTACCTCATTAATCTTAACAAAGAATTTTTAAGTAAATGCATCATTCAGAACCCTCAGCATTTAGGTGAGTCTATTCAGTTCTATTATTCTATTTATTTATTTATTTATTTATTTATTTATTTATTTATTTATTTATTATGTATATTAGATATTATCTCCATTTTTCATGTCATATGATTTTTCCTTTTCCAGTTTCCCCTAAGAAAAAAAGACCAACCCCCAAAAAACAACAAGAACAAACTCCTGTTGCCTCCCTCGTCCCCTGCTTGCCACCCCACCCTCTCTCACTTATTGGTCCTAGCATTCCCCTACACTGGGGAACAGAACCTTCACAGGGCCAAGGGCCTCTCCTCCCATTGATACTCAACTTTGCAGTCCTCTACTATACACATGCTATCAGAAAAATAAGTCCCACCATGTATAGTCCTTGGTTGGTGGTTGAGTCCCTGGGAGCTCTGAGGGTACTAGTTAGTTCATATTGCTGTTCGTCCTAAGGGGCTGCAAACCCTTCAGCTCCATTGTTCCTTTCTCTAACTCCTTCACTGGGGACCCTGTACTCAGTTCAATGGATGGCTGTGAGCCTCTACATCTGTATTAGTCAGGTACTGTCAGAGCCTCTCAGGAGATAGCTATATTTAGGCTGGCTTGCCCTTCCTTCAGTCTCTGCTCCATAGTTAATCTCTGCAACTCCTTCCGTGGGTATTTTGTTCCCCCTTTTAAAAAGTAATGAAATGTCCACCTTTTGGTCTTCCTTCTTCTTGAGTTTCTTGTGGTTTGTGGGTTGTTCTTCCTGTATTCTGAACTTCTGGGCTAATAACCACTCATCAGAGAGTGCATAACACGTGTGTTCATTTGAGATTGGGTTACCTCACTCAGGATGATATTCTCCAGATCCATCCATTTCCCTAAGAATTTCATAAATTCATTGTTTTTAATAGCTGAGTAAAGTTCTTTAGCAATCCTATATCTGATAGAGGGCTCATATCCAATGCATACAAAGAACTCAAGAAGTTAGATTCCAGAGAACCAAATAACCCTAGTAAAAATGGGGGACAGAGCTAAACAAAGAATTCTCAACTGATGAATATTGAATGGGTGAGAAGCACCTAAAGAAATGTTCAACATCCTTAGTCATCAGGGAAATGCAAATCAAAACAACCCTGAGATTCCACCTCACACCAGTCAGATTGGCTAAGATAAAAAAAATCAGGTGACAGCAGATGCTGGAGAGGTTGTGGAGAAAGAGGAACACTCTTTCATTGCTGGTAGGATTGCAAGCTGGTATAACCACTCTGGAAATCAGTTTGGCAGTTTCTCTGGAAATTGGACATAGTTCCAATGGAGGACCCAGCTATACCCTTCCTGGGCATATACCCAGAAGATGCTCCAACATGTAATAAGGACACATGCTCCACCATGTTCATATTTATAATAGTCAGAAACTGGAAACAACCCAGATGTCCCTCAACAGAGGAATGAATACAGAAATTGTGGTACATCTACACAATGGAGTACTACTCAGCTATTAAAAACAGTTCTACTATTTTATTTGCATGAACAAATGAGGTTATAGTGTTCTTTAAAATGGAAAGCAAAATTTGTGGGTTCCCCAAAATTTTAAATCCAGTTTTCTTCTTTAATGAAGAATCCTTACTACTCTGCAGCGAGTCCTTCATGGTTTTCTCAGGGATGTTTTTGTGTATCAATTAAGGAAAAGAAATCTTGTAATGATAGGAAAACCTATGGTATCACAACTCGGTGCAGATAAGTGAGACCCAAAGTGTTTTTTATAAAACTAGAATTTGAAGTAAAATATGGTGTCATAGACACATAATCTCTACATTTGGAAGGTTAAGACTAGAATATCAGGATTAAAATTCCATTCTTAATTGAGTTCTAAGTTTGTTGCAAAATGTGACTGTGTAGTTATTTGAAGGCCAGTCTGACCTACATAAAAGCTGATATCAGGAAAATAAAATACCAAAGAAATATTTTCTGATAATAGAGATATAGCAATCATTTTGGTGTATTATGTATGGAGGAGACAAATGTACTGTATAATATCTATCACAGAGAATGATTCAATAATGCATGAGGATAGTGAGAAACATGGGAAAACTAAATCTCTCCAGTTTAATATGTTAATTATAACAAGTTGTCAAATATTCCACAGTTAAAAAGAATACATCAGGTTTATTGAGACTGAATATATAGAGTCTGGTTGTTTCAAAAATAAGAACAATATATATTTCATGTTTCATTCCAAAAGAAAAAAAAACTGAATTCTTTAAGTCATGATTGGCAATCTAGTATTCTTATGTACACTACCCTCAAAATGTCACATAAATCACTTTTGGTGACTAAGGTTGTTCTTTGACAATATCACAAAAGTACAGTGCCTTAATTTACTCTTCCCACTCAACCTTTCTGACCTCAGTCTCATCCTTGCCCTTTGGAAAAGTTTATTTTTCCACATTCTAGAATTTTTATTTTATTTTATAATATTCTATATATCCATGAATTTGAAACTACACAATATACTGTGATGAGCTACTCATTTTGTACCCAACTGAAGAAAATGATTACCTTTAACAACATTCATTTATAATTCTTCAAGGACTTGAACTATATGTTCTTTATCTGATCCATGAATACTGACAGCTTCAGTTTCTGGAGAAGCAGCACAAACAACTGTAGGTATACTTTCTATAGGTGTACCATGACCAAAAAAAAAAAAAATCATTTTCACTCCATCTTACCATGTTTCTTACAGTTTTTTATTAGATATTTTCTTTATTTACATGTTATATAATATTTCCTTTCCCAGTTTCCCCTTCAAAAAAACAAAAACAAAACGAAAATCAAAAAAAAAAAAAAATAAACCAACAAGAACAAACCCCTGTTCCCTCCATCCTCCCACCCCCACTCACCACTACACCCTCTCCTGCTTACTGGCCCAGACATTCACCTACACTTGGGCACAGAACCTTCACAGAGCCAAGGGCCTCTCCTACCATTGATGACCGACTTGTTCATGCTCTACTATACATATGCTGCTGGAGCCATTGGTCCCACCATGTGCACTCTTTGGTTGGTGGTTTAGTCCCTGGGAGCTCTGAGGGTACTAGTTAGTTCATATTGTTGTTCGTCCTAAGGGGCTGCAAACCCTCCAGCTCATTGGGTTCTTTCTCTAGCTTCTTCATTGGGGACCCTGTGTTCTTTCTTCCATAATATTTCCTGATATTTCAATGATGTGCTATCATTAACATGTTCAAGAGTCAGTAGTTATTTCCAGGTTCTGGCTATTATAAATAAGGCTGCTATGAACATGGTGGAGCATGTGTCCTTGTTA
>NW_022196897.1:74556709-74576141 GCF_008632895.1 Mastomys coucha | reverse complement strand
AACTGCGAATGGAGAAATTTACATGTAAATAAAGAAAATATCTAAAAAAAAAAAGAAGTCAGTAGTTAGTAGTTCTTGAGGAACCATGTGCTTCTTAATTCACTATTGTTCACTGCAAAGAGTTCTATGCTCAAGGAGTAATGTAGCATTTGGTAGAATAATTTAGGTAGTGTGGATGTGCCTATGAAATGAGGCAGGAATGTAGGACTGGTTTTATTCTCTGTGTTGCATGCTGTTCTAATCCTATGAAAAGACAATGCAAATGTGTTGGATAATCTAAACAATGATTTTCTTTATTATCTAGATAATATCTTGTGGTATCTATACCATAGTTCAGGACAAAATATTTTTTCCCACACTTTTTCTAAGTGTGTATATTTGTGTATAAATTTCTGTAGGCTTAATTATCAGAGATGTTTACTAAAAGGTTGCATCTCCTGTGTATCATAATCCCGTTCACACATTTTAAGTGCATAACAAATTTGCCTTATGAAATAAAAGTACTGACTTACTTTTAAGGTTTATTTTATTTCATGCATATGTATATTTTTCTTTTTATGGATTTATATTACGTGTGAGTATGATTCTGGATAAAAAGCAACTGTATCCTCTTCCCTGTATCTAAAGATACAAGGAGATGTGAGACTCCAACCTTGGGTGTTAACAACAGATCTGGGGTCCTCTGAAACCTCAGAAAGTCATTCAATCACTTCAGTGTCTCTACAGATGCATTTTACTTTCAAAGTAGCATGTTAGTAAATGACCTTTTACTATTGAAGAAATGACTTGTATGGTTTTGAAGTACTATGAATTAATTTTAGAAGTTCTCTGTTTAGGCAATTATCTTGGGTAATGTTTTAAACATTATAAGAATGCATAGTGCTTTTTGGATCTTCTATGATTTATATCCATTATTCATATTCTAAATATATTATAGTAAAAGGACAATTTTACATTGCCTGTTCTTTAAAACACTTTCTACACTGAAAATCTAGTATATGTTTTGTCTGATTACATTATCATAAGTAACAAATATTAACCAGAAACATATCTTTAAATTCAAATGAGTACAAAATAAACAGAAATTTGGTATATATTGACAAAATATAGATTTACAATACACTTTGAAATTGTGCTTTTTATGTACAAAGATGTTATAGGGTAAGTAACTCTAAAAAATAAATTAACTAAACACCAATATTACATAAGGCTAACATTTACTTTTATATCATGTTGTTGTTGTTCTTGTTGTTTGTTGTTGTTCTTTCTCTTCCTTTTTTTTCTTATTTACCTTATTCTTGTTCAACCTGTTAATGTTCTCCTTATTGTTCTTCTTGTTCTTAATCTTATCTTCCTCTTGTACTTTTTGTTTTGTTCTTCTCCTCCTCCTCCTCCTCCTCCTCCTCTTTCTCTTCCTCCTTCTCCTCTTCTTTCTTAATCTTCTTCTTTCTTCATCTTCTTAAGTTTTATCCTGTAGTGCAGTCTGAATGTCAAAATGTGATTCTAATTATAAAAGGAAATCTTTCATATTATTACTTTAAGTGCTGAATAATGAGCATGGCACAAAAGTAAGTAAGACTATTATTGAAAGAACAATTTTTTTCACATTCTTTTGAAAAACAACAACCTATTGCACTAGCAGCTGGGATTTCTGAATTTTATCAGACATATGTGATGATAATTTTATAGAAATAATTCTTTCATGTCTCACTTTTTCATTAGATATTTTCTTTATTTATGTTTCAAATGATACGTCCTTACCCCTGTTTCCTCTCAAGAATAAAAACAAAAACAAAACTCGGTTCCTCTCCTCCTCTCCCTGCTAACCAACCCACCCTTTCCCACTTCCTGGCCTTGACATTCCCCTACACTGGGGCATAGAACCTTCATAAGACCAAGGGCCACTCTTCCCATTGATGAATGACTAGGATATCCTCTGCTATACATATGCTGCTGGAGCCATTAGTCCCACCATATGTACACTTTGGTTGGTGGTTTAGTCCCTGGAAGCTTTGAGGGTACTAATTAGTTCATATTGTTCGTCCTAAGGTCCTGCAAACCCTTTAGCTCCTTGGGTCCTTTCTATAGCTCCTTAACTGGGGACCCTGTGCTCAGTCCAATGGATGGCTGAGAGCCTCTACTTCAGTATTAGTCGGGCACTGTAAGAGTCTCTCAGGAGACAGCTATATCAGGCTCCTGTAAGCCAGTACTTGCTGGCATCCACAATTGAGTCTGGGTTAGTGATTGAATATGAGAAGGATTCCCAGGTGGAGCAGTCTCTGGATTGTCCTTCCTTCAGTCTCTGCTCCATAGTTTTTCTCTGTAACTCCTTCCATGGGTATTTAGTTCCCCCTTCTAAGAAGTATCAGAATATCCACACTTTGGTCTTCCTTCTTCTTGAGATTCTTGTAGTTTGTAGATTGTATTTTGGGTATTCTGAATTTCTGGGCTAATAGCCACTTATCAATGAGTGCATACCTTGTGTGTTCTTTTGTGATTGGGTTACATCATTCAGGATTACATCCTCCAAATCCATCCATTTGCCTAAGAATTTCATAAATTCATTGATTTTAATAGCTGAGTAGTACTCCATTGTGTTAATGTACCACATTTTCTGTATCCATTCCTCTGTTGAAGCACATTTGTGTTGTTTCCAGTTTCTGGCTATAATAAATAAGGCTGCTCTGAACATAGTGGAGAGTGTATCTTTATTGTATGTTGGAACATCTTCTGGTTATATGCCCAGGAGAGACATAACTGGGTTCTTTGGTATTCCTATGTTCCATTTCTGAGGAATCACCAAAAGATTTTCAAGAGTGGTTGTACCAGCTTGCAATCCTACCAGAATTGAAGGAGTGTTCCTCTTTCTCTACAACCTCACCAGCATCTGCTGTCAACTGAGTTTTGATCTTAGCCATTCTGACACTTGTGACATGGAATCTCAGGGTTGCTTTGATTTGCATTTCCCTGATGACTAAGGATGTTGAACATTTCTTTAGGTGCTTCTCAGTCATTAAGTATTCCTCTATTGAGAATTCTTTGTTTAGCTCTGTACCACATTTTTAATGGTGCTATTTCGTCTTCTGGAGTCTAACTTCTTTAGTTCTTTTTATATATTGGATATTAACCCTCCATCAGATATAGGATTGGTAAAGATCTTGCCCAATCTGTTGGCTGCCATTTTGTCCTATTGACAGTATCTTTTGCATTACAGAAGCTATGTAATTTTATGAGGTCCCATTTGTCAATTCTTATCATAGAGCATAAGCTATTGGTGCTCTGTTCAGGAAATTTTCACCTGTACTCATGTGCTCAAGGGTCTTCCCCAGTTTCTTTTCTGTTAGTTTCAGCATATATTAGTTTCTGGTTTTATGTGGAGGTCCTAGATCCACTTGGACTTGAGCTTTGTACAAGGAGATAGGAATGGATCGATTAGCATTCCTCTACCTGCTAACTGCCAGTTGAGCCAGAACCATTTGTTGAAAATACTGTCTTTTTGCCACTTGATGGTATTAGCTCCTTTGTCAAAGATCTGGTGAGCATCAATGTTTGTGTTTACATAGGTATAGTGGATTACATTGATGAGTTTCCTTATATTGAACAATCCCTGAATCACAGCGATGAAGACTACTTGTACATGATGGCTGATCATTTTGATGTGTTCTTGGATTTGGTTTCCAAATATTTTATTGAGTATTTTTGCATTGATATTCATAAGGGAAATTGGTCTGAAGTTTTCTTTCTTTGTTAGGTCTTTGTGTGGTTTATGTATTAGAGTAATTGTGGCTTCATAGAACGAATTGGGTTGAGTACCTTCTGTTTCTATTTTGTGGAATTGTTTGAGAAATGTTGGTATTCAAAGATGGTCTTCTTTGAACATCTGATAAAACTCTGCACTAAACCCATCTGGTCCTGGGCTTTTTTTGTTTGGGAAATTATTAATGACTGTTTCTATTTTGTTAGAGGATATGGGACTGTTTGGATCATTTATCAGATATTGATTTAACTTTGGTACCTGGTATCTGTCTAGAAAATTGTCCATTTCATCCAGATTTTCCAGTTTTGTTGCATATAGGCTTTTGTAATAGGGTCTCATGATTTTTGGGATTTCCTCACTTTCTATTATTATGTCTCCCTTTTCATTTCTGATCTTGTTAATTAGGATACTGTCTCTGTGCCTTCTAGTTAGTCTGGCTAAGTGTTTATCTTATCATGTTGATTTTCTCAAAGAACCAGCTCTTGGTTTGATTGATTCTTTGTATAGTTCCTTTTGTTTCCACTTGGTTGAATTCAGCCCTGCGTTTGATTATTTCCTGCTGTCTATTCCTCTTGGGTGAATTTGCTTCTTTTTGTTCTAGAGCTTTCAGATGCTAGTATATTCTCTCTCCAATTTCTTTTTAGAGGCACTGAGAGTTATGAGTTTTCCTCTTATGACTGCTTTCATTGTGTCCTATAAGACTGGGTATCTTGTGACTTCATTTTCATTTTACTCTAGAAAGTCTTTAATTTCTTTCTTTCTTTCTTTCTCTCTTTCTTTCTTTCTGTCTTTCTTCCTTCCTTCCTTTCTTTCTTTCTTTCTTTCTTTCTTTCTTTCTTTCTTTCTTTCTTTCTTTCTCTCTCTCTCTTTCTTTCTTTCTTTCTCTCTTTACCAAGTTATCATTGAGTAGAGTGTTTTTAAGCTTCAACATGTATTTGGGCTTTCTATTGTTTATATTGTTATTGAGGACCAGCCTAGGTCTGTGTTGATCTGATAGGATGTTAGGAATTATTTCGGTCTTCTTGTATCTCTTGAGGCCTGTTTTGTGACTGATAATATGGTCAGTTTTGGAGAAGGTACCAAGAAGTGCTGAGAAGAAGTTATATTCTTTTGTTTTAGGATCAAATTTTCTTTAGATATTTGTTAAATCCATTTGGTTCATAACTTCTGTTAGTTTCACTGTGTCTCTATTTAGTTTGTTTCCGTGATCTGTCTATTGCAGAGAGTAGGGTGTTGAAGCTTTCCACTACTACTGTGTGCAGTGCAATGTGTGCTTTGAATTTTAGTTAAGTTTTTTTTTTTATGAATGTAGATGCCCTTGAGCTTTAGTAAAATTTCTTTTATGAATGTAGATACCCTTGCATTTGAAGAATAGAGGTTCATAATAGAGAGTTCATCTTGGTAGATTTTACCTTTGATGAGTATGAAGTGTTCCTCCTTATCTTTTTTGATCACTTTAGGTTGAAAGTTGATTTTATTTGATATTAGAATGGTTACTCCAGCATGTTTGTTTGGATGATTTGCTTGGAAATTTCTTTTCCAGCCTTTTATTCTGAGGTGGTGTCTGTCTTTGACACTGAGGTAGGTTTCCTGTATGCAAAAAAAAATGCTGGGTCCTGTTTACATACCCAATCTGATAATCTATGTCTTTTTATTGTAGAATTGAGTCCATTGATATTAATAGATATTGAGGAAAAGTAACTGTTGCTTCTTGTTATTTTTGTTGTTAAAGTTGGAATTTTGTTCATGTGGCTATCTTCTTTTAGCTTCATTGGAAGATTACTTTCTTGCTTATTTTACAATGTAGTTTCCATCCTTGTGTTGGAATTTTCCATTTATTATCTTTTGAAGGGCTGGATTTATGGAAAGATATTGTGTAAATTTGGTTTTGTCATGGAATACCTTGGTTTCTCTATTTATGGTAGTTGAGAGGTTTGCTGAATATATTAACCTGGGCTCGGATTTGTGTTCTCTTGGGGTCTGTATGACATCAGCCCAGGATCCTCTGGCTTTCATAGTCTGTGGCAAGAAGTCTGGTGTAATTCTGATAGATCTGCCTTTACATGTTACTTCACCTTTTTTCCTCACTGCTTTTAATATTCTTTCTTTGTTTTGTGCATTTGGTGTTTTGATTATTATGTGGCGGGAGGAATTTCTTTTCTGTTCCAGTCTATTTGGAGTTCTGTAAGCTTCTTTTATGTTCATGGGCATATCTTTTTTTTTTATGTTTGGGAAGTTTACTTGTATAATTTTGTTGAAGATATTTACTGGCCCTTTGAGTTGGAAGTTTTCACTCTCTTCTATACCTATTATCCTTAGGCTTGGTCTTCTCATTGTGTCCTGGATTTCCTGGATGTTTTGGGATAGGAACATTTTGCATTTTGTGGTTTTTTTTTGACTGTTGTGGCAATGTTTTCTATGGTGTCTTCTGCACTTGATATTCTCCCTTCTATCTCTTACATTCTGTTGGTTATACTTGCATCTATGACTCCTGACTTCTTTCCTAGGTTTTCTATCTCCAGAGTTATCTCTCTTTATGATTTCTTAATTGTTTCTACTTCCATATTTAGATCCTGGATGATTTTGTTCAATTCCTTCACCTGTTTAGTTGTGCTTTCATGTAATTCTTTAAGAGATTTTTGTGTTTTCTCTTTAAGGGATTGTACCTGTTTACCTGTGTTCTCTAGTACTTCTTTAAGGATGTTATTTATGTCCTTCTTAAATTCCTCTATCAGCATCATGAGATTTGATTTCAGATCCAAATCTTGCTTTTCTACTATGTTGGTGTACCTAGGACTTACTGTGCTGGGAGTACAGGGTTCTGATGAAGTCACCTAGTCTTGGTTTCTGTTGGTAAGATTCTTGTGTTTGCCTTTTGACATCTGTTAATCTTTGGTGTTAGACGTTTTTGCTGTCTCTGGATGGAGCTAGTTCCTATTGTGGGTCTGTAAGCCTGTGTCAACACTCCTGGGAAATCAGCTCACCCATGGTAAGACCCATGCACAGAGGGCTGTGGATCAGCCGTCTTTCCTTGGTACAGATGGATGAATGAAGCAACCTGTCCCAGTTGGTGTGCAGCTTCTGTTGCTTATGCCTCCTTCCTGGTCCTGTCTTAGAAATTCACCAGAGAGAAAATGGTGAGCTTGCCCATGTCCCAGGGTCAGAGCACTCTCTGGAGACCTGCTCTCCCCAGGCAGGAATGGTGCACAGTGGGTTGTGGAACAGGCATACTTCCTAGCTATAGATGGAGCTAGAAAGGACCCTGTCCCAGTTGCTCTGCCACTTCTGCATCCTGTGCCTCCTTGCTGGTAATGTCTGAGAAAGTCACGGGACAAAAAATATGAAAGAACAATTTTAATACTTTGAAATTTATGCATGTTGATATACTGGTCATTTTCCGGAATCTAGTTCTGAATGGTAGTAGATTCTTTTCTTATTTGGTATTTGCCTTTGTAAATTGTGACTTCTCTAATTCTGTTTTAATTATCTTTACAACAATTTAAGATGAAAATGTTGTTTCCTATATGTCACATAAATAAAATGTTGAAAATGTAATATGTTTTTTTAATTGTATTTTATAGAACCCATCAAAGTATAAACTATTTCTTGGTTGTTTCTAATACACACATTAGTTCAGATTTTGGCAGATCACATTTTATCTCCCTCTCCATAGCATTCAAGAAAATCAGAGTTCTGGAGTGACCTTCATCCTCGTGGGCTTCTCAGAATACCCATACCTCCAGGTGCCCCTGTTCCTTCTTTTCCTGACCATATACACAGTCACTGTGCTGGGGAACCTGGGCATGATTGCCATCATCAGGCTCAGTCCTAAGCTCCATACTCCCATGTACTTTTTTCTTAGTCATCTCTCCTTTGTGGATTTCTGTTACTCCACTGTTGTGACACCAAAGCTCTTAGAAAACTTGATTGTGGAAGACAGAAGGATCTCCTTCACAGGCTGTGTCATGCAATTCTTTTTTGCATGCATATTTGTGGTGACAGAAACCTTCATGTTGGCAGTGATGGCCTATGACAGGTTTGTGGCAGTATGCAACCCCCTCCTCTACACAGTGGCTATGTCTCAGAAGCTCTGCTGGTTCCTGGTAGTAGCATCTTACTCCTGGAGTATAATCTGTTCCTTTGTATTTATACATTTTATGTTGACCTTGGTCTTCTGTGGGACCAAGTTCATAAATAACTTTGTGTGTGAGCATGATGCCATTGTTGCTGTAGCCTGCTCTGACCCCAACGTTAGTCAGAAAGTCATTTTCATCTTTGCTACTTTCAATGAGCTAAGCAGTCTGATGATCATTCTCACCTCTTATGTTTTCATTGTCATCACTGTCATGAAAATGCCTACCACTGGAGGGCGCTACAAAGTCTTCTCCACCTGTGCCTCCCATCTCACTACCATCACCATTTATCATAGCATTATCATCTGTCTCTACTGTGTTCCCACCACCAAAAGTTCTTGGCTTCTGGTCAAGGTGGCCTCAGTCTTCTACACAGTCATCATCCCCATGCTCAATCCACTTATATATAGTCTCAGGAACAAGGATGTTAAAGATGCAGTTAAGAAACTAATGTGCTCTTCGTTATCATCATAAAATGACCTTGAGTTGGTCATTCATTTTAAGGTTCTGCTATTCATTCTGAAGTGCAAACAGATCAACTTCTTAATTGCTTTTTAAGAAACATTCATAGGTCATCCTAGTCTCATCTTTAGTATCATAACTTGTAAATAATATAGATTTATACCCATATCATTTAAATTAGAATTACATGCTATTATTTTTTTTAATATTTAGGTGCTGGGGAAGATATTAGTATAATTTGTCCACCAAAAAATTTTAGAAGATTTGTATAATTTTGTAAGAAAAATATCAGCGTTTGAACTTGAAGTAGTTGTTATTTATGACTATGGATTTCTTTTTTTTTTACATTGAACTACAATAGACTATTTTTGCATCAAATCAGTAAAAAAATATAGTTCTCCTCTTTTTCTTTGTGTTTCCCTTATGGGACTGTATATCAGTATACAGAGATAGTTAAATCAGGCTTCCCTACTGTTTATCTCTGCTTTATAGCTACTGCGAATAAAAATTTCTATCACTATTCCCAGAAAATTTTCCTCATATCAAGGTTATAAGTGCACAGTTAATTTATATTTTATATTACAATTTCTATTTTTATAAGTAGTTGCAAACAAACATGTACTTCAATAAACATGAATTTATGAGATTTTAATATATTTTATTTCAATACTATCTCTTCAATAAAGAGATGTACAAAAGACATACAAGGTACTAATAAATACTTTTCAATATATTTATCATACTTAGACATACAAACATACTTTAAAACCATATTTGAGATTTCCCATAACTTCAGGTAGAATAACTAATGTGTGGAAAATAAATAACCATCAGAATTGGTGAGGATACTTGTAAAGAGGAACATTTCTTCACAGCCACAGCCTGGTCATATTAACTGGTACAGACACTTCAGTGTGGAATGTTGTAATAAAGTTAAAAATATGGTTTTCTCATATCTCAGATATGCCACTCTGTATCCCCCTACAGACAACTTTACTCATTGTTTCTCAGTGATCATCTACTTAAAAGCATGAGTTTATGGAACCAATCTAGATATCAAACAATTTGTGTATTGATAGTTTTATTGCAGTAAATGAATGAAATTCAATTTGATTAATCTATAAAGAAAAATAAAATTATGAAATTAACAGGTGAGTGGGAGAATTTGGGAAAACTATATTATATGAATTGACTTAGTCCTAGATAAACAAATGCTGTAAGTTCTCCAATGTCTGTCAATTACTTCTTCCAATGCTTAGACTACTTTTTTAAATTGGAGTACATGTCAAGGCTAGGAAATGAAAAAAATCTGATAACTAGGAGATGAGAGATGAAAGGCACACAAATTAGGGGGATAGCAGGACACACATGATATATAAGTAGCAGAGAGGAATACCACATTTATAAGGCTTAGATGGGAATGGGCTGTGGTTGTAGGAGTGAGTAATGGATTGAGTTAGGGTTTAGAAAAACAATAAAATGTACAAAAGGGACAATGGTAACTTTCTACTTTGTGAATATATTAAATTTTAAAAATCCTAGAAAAATAATAAAAATTTAATTGAGAGTCTGTATATGGCTGGATGACAAAACTGCCAGGATCCTATGGTTTTTAAGTAAAAATCTCAGTATCAAATGCAGAAAACTACTGTGAAAGCTGGTGGTCTGGGGTTTCTACCAGAATTGTATCTTAGGATTCTGTTTCTACATATATGAAATTCTAGGCTTGTTTGGCATTGAAAAATCAAGCTGTCTGTTAATAGGCACTTTCTGCACTGCTGGCTATATTTCAGAGTATAAGAAAAATCTATTTAAGCTGATAGGGAGAAAAGTCATTAGGATTCCCACACACCTGAACATAGGTACAGCAATGATTTTCTTAGAAAAATATGTCCAGTATTGCAAGAAGAAAGTGGCTTTTATGGGTTTAAACAAGCAAGTTTTCTTTGGATTTAAATCATGCCTTCCAGGATACTCATGCTTAATATTGTATGATGGGTCACAAGCCTGTGGTTCTCTTAAGCCACAGAGAAGAGTTTAGTACTGCTGTTTTGGTTAAATAGACATGGTGTCATATTTCATTTTAAACACCACAGCCTTAATCTGTCAAGATCATTTGATAGTTGACAATAGATATTGCAGAAAAAGACTAGAGGTCTAAATAGAGACAATGTGACTGTGGACTGGCTATCACTATGTAGAACATCATCCTTTCCAAAGTTGAGGAATATTGTGAAAGAAGTGCAAAAAGAACATAAAAGTAAGAGTTTTGCGAGGAATGCTGTGAACCCATAATTTCTGCAGATAATGTAGAATTTGCACAAATGAACATACTGTTTTTGTGGTTATTTTCACAATATTAGCACAAGATTTGAACCTTCCCTCTTTCATTTCTTTGATTATATATGATGCAAAGTCTCATGAGCCCACCCCTGACTGATTGATGTGAAAGGACCCAACCCACTGTGGGTGAGGGAATACCAGGGTATATAGGAATGTATTACATCCCCTCTTCACCTCAGCATCCTCTGCTTGGGGGCTAACACCTGGGAGCTAAGACAGATGCTCTCTGTTGACTGTTTGTTTGTCTTTGAAGAAGCTGCCTGACCACGCCTACCGCCTGAATATGTCAGCCAGCTAGCCGCCTGAAGATCTTCTGAATCTGGGGACTTTGGCACCTGAACTTTCTTCGTAGTGTAATCTAGAGACTTGTTTTCAGTTTCTTTTGTGACTATAAAGACCCTGGCTTATTCTCAGTAAAGTGGAGCCTTGATTGGGATGCAACTTGGCTTCTTGTTTTCTCTTTGCATTTCAAACCCTCTATTTCAGGTCCTTTATTCCCTTCTGGCTGAGTAGAACCCCTTTGTGAAACTGCTGGCAGTTTCATTAATGATTTGTGTAAGGTAACAGACTGACCAGGCCATTAAGCAGCATTTCGTGTTGGCCTCTGCTTCAGTGCTGATTTTCAGGTTCCTTCTCTAATCTGTGCCCTCATGTGCTTTAATGATAACATGTTAAATAGAAGAGTAATCCAAATATGCACTTTTATTATCCAGTTTGATTTTGCTAGTGTTTCATAACACTATTGAATAGCAAATAAGATGGGCAAGGGATGAGATTAGAGAGGAGGTTAGAATGTCAGTACATAATTAGGAAATTTTCAAAGAACAAAAAGAAAAATATTTGTAATTGCAAAGTTTCAACAAAATATATTAATTGATATTTCAAAATATGAAACAATCGGATGTAATATGGAAATAATAAGGCACTTTTTACCTATTTCATACTAGTGATACTTTCAAATGTTAATCTCAAATTAACTTGATTATGCATAAAATTATATAAACATATATTACATATAGTAATAGGTTGACCTATGTTATTTTTATGCATGAACATAACATATTTTGATCACCTTAACACCCCAATCTTCTCTCTTGTTGCCTTTTCGGTCCTACTGTTTCTAATTTCTTCTCAACATAACTTGGCATTCCTTTTTTATATCCAAGCAGAATCCTTTTAACTATTGCCAATATCCATATCTTAAACATTGACATATGTTTTATACTAAAACAAATAAAAAACAATGACAATTAGAATTTTTCTATGGGCTCTTAGATTAACTTTAGACACTGGGTCATAAAACATCTTTACAAATATGTTTTCTCATGTGTGAACATTATTGTCTGTTTTCTCCTTAAAGATTTGTGTGGTAGTAAAACAAGACTGTCAAAACCACACCTATTTTTCCATTTGTTTTCTTAGACAGCTTTCTTTATAACAAACATTTGTCTTTCTTAGACTTTGGAGATTATATATATATGTATATATACATATATATGTATATATATATTTGACTCAAAATCACATATAATCAAGCAATATGATCTCTCTTACTTAAAGTTTTATTTATAATTGAGAAGTTTATATGTGAATATGATAAAATATGATCATATCTCCTCAATTATAACCGAATTCATACCACTACTCAACTTTATCTCTTTTATTATAAAAGACTAAGTTTACTTAGTGCTGTCCATAAGTACATTTGATGGGACTATCCTCTGCACATAGGAACCTTTACTAGTATAACTAATCTTAGTGAATTGGACTAAATGTGTTCATATATTCAAACAATTTTTAATTTAATAAATTTATAGATATAAACCTTATATAGATAAACTCTGTATATAGGACCTGCAGATAAATACAGTAATTGCTTGAAAGATAATGTATTCTAAAAACAAAAGAGGAAGTTTCTTCTAATTACATGTTTGTAGTCCAAGAAAATCATTAGTGAGAATTCTCTAGGATATGATTTCCCAAATGCAATGAGTTAGTGAGTTAGTTTATAATAAATAATCATGGAATAAAGATTAAAAACATGTATCTTCTTTAAAATATTTTTATGTTTCTTTCACCATATTTTGACTATTGACTCCTTCATTTAATTCCATTTTGCAATGATCAATGGCTGCCTTTATTTGAGACGCTCAACTATTTAATTTTGTAGACAATTATTTATTAATAAGAAAATCATGTAACTTCAAGTGAAAGTCACAAGAAGCATAAAAATATCCCAAATAGATGGAACCATAAAAGAAAGTCCATTTAACACATAACAATCAAATCACTAACCATACATTATAAAAGAAAAAGATTATTACGAACTTCAAGGGAAAAGACTGAATAATATACGGAGGGAGACTTATGAGAATTACAACTAACTTTTCAGTGGAGGCTAGAATAAAGGAGAGCTTGGACAGACATCCTTCAGACTCCAGAAGACTACAGATTCTCAGCCTAGCAACTTTCCATACTCAAAGATTGAAAATAATAATATTAGGTGATGACACCAAATATAAACAATGTCTATCTGCAAATCCTTTCCTCCATAAAGTGTCAATAGAAAAACTCAAAGCTAAGAAGGGTAATTACTCCCATGACAATACAGAAAATAATAATCTCATAAGAGGATAAATCAAAAAGGGAAACATACGCACAATCACTATGCAAAATCACAAAGATATAAATACATAAACACACATACACATTGTCCCTAACAATGTCAATATCACCACCAGCAAAGCAGCAACAAAATAACAGGAATCAGCATTCATTGGTCATTGATGTATCTCAATATGAAATGTCTCAGTTAACAAGGAAAAGACACACACTAACAGAATAGATATGAAAAGAGGATCCATCCTTTGGATGCTTCCACAAAATACACCTCAGCACCAAGGACAAACTTTACTTCAGTATAAACTGTTGAAAAAGTTTATATCAACCAAATGGACATAAGAAGTAAGCTTATGTGGCCACTCTGATATCTAACAAAACAGATTTCAGGATGAAACTAATCAAAAGAGATGGAAAAGTCACTACATATTCATAAATGAAAAAAATCCAGTTTCATTATATTTTAATTATTAACAGATATACCTGATATAAATAGGTAAGCTGGTTTTCATAGGAGGCTAGCATAACAATCATCTGAGTGACTTCACTTAGGAGCCAATGAAAACAGATTCAACAGAGATTCACAGCTTAATATTAATTAGCTCAAGAACTGGGAATCTATGGAAAAGGGGGCAGAATGATTGAAAGAGACAGAGAGAGGATAATACAAAAAAACGTACAGAATCGGCTAACCTAGGCACATAGGTGCTCACAGAGATTGAACCACCAACCAGAGAGCATTCATTTGATAGAACTAGATTCCCTACCCATATGTAACTTATTTACAGCTTGAACCTCATGGAACATCTAACAGCAGGATCAGGGGCTGTCTTGGCTCTGTTGCCTGACTTTGTATCCATTTCCTCTAAATAGAGGCTTTGTTTGACCTCTGTAGAAGATGTACCCAGTCCTACTATTACTTGATATACCAAGGCTGTTGATATCCATACGCATTCTCTCCTTCTCTATGGAGAAAGGGAGGGGACATAGGTGGAGGTAAGGTAAGAGGCAGGGGTTGGGAGAAGAAGAGATAGAGGATGCTCTAATCAAGATTTAAAGGATATTAATTAATTAATTAATTAATTAATGGGTAAAAAGAAAAGAAACAGTATTATAGCTTAAATCACAAATTGATCCCCATACATTGATAATGAAAGATGTCAACACCCAATTCACCCATGGATACTTCATTCTGACAATAACTAAACAGAGAAATACTAGAGCTAACAGAAGTTATAAACCCAAGGGTCCAAACATAAATGTACAGAACATTTCATACCTTCACATCTCATGGGGTTTCCACAAAAATTGACAATATAATCAAACATGTAATAAAAGAAAATTGAAATAACACTCTGTGTCCTGTTAAACCACAATGGATTGATTCAGGACACTGACAACTACAGAAATAAGAGAAAAATTAGGAAATCATGGAAACTGAACAACTCTATTGAATTAAAAGTGTGCCAAAACGGAATTGAAGAAAAAATAAAATTTGTCTAGAGTTTAATGAAAATAAATAGACTGAATACCAAAACTTATGGAACACAATTGAAGTAGTACTAAAAGGAAAATTCATAGCACTACATGTCTACAGAAAGAAAATGGAGATGTCTCATACTAACAACTTAACAGAACACCAGAAAGACATAGAAGAAAAACAAGTGAGCACACCCAAGCAGAACAGATGGCAGAAAATGATCACTTTTAGTGCTGAAATCAATAAAATACAAATAAATGGAACAATAAAATTAGTAATCAATAAAAGTTGTTTCTTTGAAGAAGATTATAAAAGCAAGATAGACAAAGGTTCATCTAGACAAATGAAAAGACTGAGAGAAAAATTAAAGTTAACAAAATCAAAAATGAAATGGGAGTCATAACAACGGATATTTAAAAAATTCAAAATATCCTAAGTGTGGACTCCTTCCCCAAAGCCTGGACAGTAACGCAGCATTGTGGAAGCGGCTACATTCAGTAGCTCCACCTCCATTGAGCAAGAAGGAAGTTACTGATTGGACTGTTATACCGACGTAGTTTGGGGGAAGGGTTTGCCCCAGGTATTTTACCTGTTGCGGGAACAAAGGAATAGCATTAAATTCAAGATGACTGAGTGACCAGACCTCGTGTTGTCTAATGTTTTACAATTCCCACGTGGGTACGGTACAGTATTGGCTAGCCTACCTCTTCTTATCTCCTTTAATCTTTTCCTGTCCATTTCTTACTCCTATTTCCAGAAGAACTCTTTAATTCTTTTCATGTTGGTTTTGGATTCCAACACCTAAGGACATATCTCAAAAATCTTAACTCTACCAAATTGAAAATTCTAAAAGTTATAGATATTTTTCTTAATATGAACCACTTACCAATGTTAAATCAGATCAGATAAACAACTTAAGTATTCCTATACTCCTAGTAAATTGGAAGCAGTTATTATGAATCTCTAAATGATAAATACGATTATTCTAATGAAAAATTCTAAAAGATTTTTCAAAAAGACTTAAAGCCAATTATCCTCAATTTATTCTCCAAACTAGGTAAAGAAGGAACATTATCAAATTCATTGTATGTGGACATAGGAAAGCTGATACCCAACCACATAAAAGCTTAATAAAAAAAGAATTAAAGACAATTTTTCTTTATGAAAATTTGTGCAAACATACTTAATAAAACATTTGAAAACTGAATCCATAACACAGCAAAATCTATTATGTTTAAGTGGGCATTGTGGAAAGATATAAGGATGGGTCAACATAAGAGAATGAGACACTGTGTTCCAAATTGTAAAGAAGTTTAAAGTATATATATATATCACCAACTAATTGATGCAGAAAAGATGCTTGGCAAAATTTAACACCTCTTCATGATAAATGCACTAGAAAAAAATGGTATATAGGAGACATACCTAATCATAATTTACAGAAAGAGTATAGCAGACACCAAATTAAAAGCAGTAAAATCCAAAGCAATTGCATGAAAATCAGGAACAAAAGAAGGTGGTACGTTGTCCCCATATTGAGTTGCTATTATACTTGAAGTTTTTGTACTGAATAAATACAACTGAAGAAGATCAGGGTGTACAAATTGTAAACGGAAAAGTCACAGTAACATTATCTGCAAATAATATGATAGCACATAAAAGTAACTCTAATATTTTTGAAGGGGAACATCTACCAAAGATAAATACTTTCAATAAAGTGTAGCAATACAGGATTAACTCAAAATAATCAGTACTGATCCAATATTCATTTGGCTAGCGAATTGAGAAAGAATGAAACCACATTTTTTGTATTAGCCTTAAATAATATAAAGTGTCTTTGAGTAACTCTAACAAAGCAAGTAAAAAACTTGTATGATAAAATCTTTAATCCTTTAGAAAAGAAATTGAAAAACTATCAGAAAATTGAAAGATCTATCTTGCTTATGGATCAGAGTGATTAATATAATAATAACTCCCATTCAATCAAAAATCTATTGATTTGATGCAATTCCTATCAAAATCTTATAGTTCCTTACAGACCTTATGAAGGAAACCAGCCCGCAGTTTCACTTCTACCGTGGGTGATTCACGAACTGGGGAAGTCGAGTTTCTGTGAAAATAAGCGGGTTAGGAGAGAAGGAATGACACCAAGTAGATTCTTATCAAGGTGTGATCTTTATTTACTTAGTGAATCGGGATATTTATACCTAAGGCAAAACAATCTTATGTCTTTTAGCATAGAAGTGAGAACAGGGAAAAAACATTTCAGTCTGTAAACAAGCCCCTGCAAGCGAGGGCTCCAGGCAGGAAAGCGGATTAAAGGTTCAGTTCATATTGAATTCTGGGCTACTGGTTCTGTCTTTGATCCCTGGAGCTGTCTCTGGTCCCAAACACCTGATGGGCCGAGCCGGGCTGCTGCCTCTGGAGTCCTATTGAGAAATCCCGTAGAGCTCAGTGGGGACAGTACAACCTTATAAAGAAAATTTATAATTTCATACAAAACAATAGCAACAAAAAAAAAAAGAAACACAAAACATAACAAAGTCAACTAGGCAACCAACCAATCAACCAAAGAAGAAGAAGAACAACAACAACGAAGCAGAATAGCTAAAACAATGGTGAACTATCAAAATGCTGTTAGAGATATGAGCATCCTTGATTTCAAGTTGTAATAAAATCTGCATTGTTTGGGGATAAAAAGAGACAGCTTAACGAATATAATAGAATATAAGTCCCAAACATAAATGCAATCAAATATAGACACCTGATTGTTGGTACAAAATATATACCAGAAATTCAAAAGAAAAAATTACAGCATCTTCAACAAATTGAGCTGGTCAAACTGGATATCTTGTTATAGGGGAATGCGAATAGATCCATATTTATTATTTAGCATAACATTCTTGACAAAGTTGATTAAAGTACTCAATATTAAACAAGAATCACTAAAATTGATAGAAGTAAAATTATACAAGAGCCTTGAATACAGTGGCACAGAAAATCATTTTAGGAAAAGAATTCTGATAAGGTAGGCGCTAAGATTATCAATAAATATTACCTAATAAAACTGAAAAGCTTCTACAAAGGAAATAAAACCATGGAATTGGACAGAACCCTTCAGAAGAGTAAAATAGTTTGACCAACTCAACATCTGCTAGAGGAATAATATCAAAATATGCAAAGAACACAAGAAACTAGATAATAAAAGCGAAATAATCCATTTAAAATATGAGGTACATATCTAAATGGGAAATTGTCCATAGAATAATCTTGAGTAGCTTAGAAACATCAAAACAAATGTTCAATAGCCTTATATATTAGGTAAATACAAATCAAAATAACTTTGATATTTTTTATTAGATATTTTCTTTATTTACATGTAAATTTCTCCTTTCCCAGTTCCCACTCCAAACAAACAAACAAAAACAACAAGAAAAAACACCTGTTGCCTCTCCCCTCCCCATGCCTGCCACCCCACCCTCTCCCACTTATTGGCCTTGTCATTCCCCTACACTTGGGCACAGAACCTTCACAGGGCCGAGGTCCTCTCCTCCTATTGATGATCGAATTTGCAATCCTCTACTATACACTTGATGGCAGAAAAATCAAACCCACCATGTGCAGTCCTTGGTTGGTGGTTGAGACCCTGGGAGCTCTGAGGGTACTACTTAGTTCATATTGTTGTTCATCCTAAGGGGCTGCAAAACCCTCAGCTCCATTGGTCCTTTCTCTAACTCCTTCACTGGGGACCCTGTACTCAGTTCAATGGATGGCTGTGAGCCTCTACATCTGTATTAGTCAGGTACTGTCAGAGCCTCTCAGGAAATAGCTATATTTAGGCTGGCTTGTCCTTCCTTCAGTCTCTACTCCATAGTTAATCTCTGCAACTCCTTCCGTGGGTATTTGGTTCCCCCTTTTAAGAAGGAATGAAATGTCCACATTTTGGTCTGCCTTCTTCTTGAGTTTCTTGTGGTTTGTGAGTTGTTCTTCCTGTATTCCAAACTTCTAGGCTAATAGTCACTTCTCAGAGAGTGCATACCATATGTGTTCTTTTGTGATTGGGTTACCTCACTCAGGATGATATTCTCCAGATCCATCCATTTCTCTAAGAATTTCATAAATTTATTGTTTTTAATAGCTGAGTACCACAATTTCTGTATCCACTCCTCTGTTGAGAGACATCTGGTTTGTTTCCAAGTTCTGGCTATTATAAATAAGGCTGCTATGAACATGGTGGAGCATGTGTCCTTATTACATGTTGGAGCATCTTTTTGGTATATGCCCAGGAGTGGTATAGCTGGACCTCCAGTAGAACTTTGTCCAATTTCCGGAGGAACCGCCAAACTGATTTCCAGAGTGGTTGTACCAGTTTGCAATCCCACCAGCAATGAAGTAATGTTCCTCTTTCCCCACATCCTCTTCAGCATCTGCTGTCCCCTGAGTTTTTTATCCTAACCAATCTGACTGTTGTGAGGTAGAATCTCAGAGTTGTTTGGATTTGCATTTCCCTGATGACTAAGGATGCTGAACATTTCTTTAGGTGCTTCTCAGCCATTCGATATTCATCAACTGAGAATTCTTTGTTTAGCTCTGTATCCCATTTTTCAATAGGGTTATTTGGTTCTCTGGAGTCTAACT
>NW_022196897.1:74531844-74555428 GCF_008632895.1 Mastomys coucha | reverse complement strand
TTCCAAGACCTTTATCATGAAGGGATGTTGGATTTTGTCAAATGCTTTCTCAGCATCTAGTGAGATGAACATATGGCTTTTTTCCTTGAGTTTGTTTATGTAGTGAATTACATTGATGGATTTTCATATATTGAACTACCCCTGCATCCCTGGAATGAAGCCTTCTTGATCATGGTGGATGATCGTTTTGATGTGTTCTTTGATTCAGTTTGCAAGAATTTTATTGAGTATTTTTGCATCAATATTCATAAGGGAAATTGGCCTGAAGTTTTCTTTCTTCGTTAGGTCTTTGTGGGGTTTAGGTATAAGAGTAATTGTGACTTCGTAGAACAAATTGGATAGAGTGCCTTCAGTTTCTATTTTGTTGAATAGTTTGAGGAGTATTGGTATTAGGTCTTCTTTGAAGGTTTGATAAAACTCTGCACTAAACCCATCTGGTCCTGGGCTTTTCTTGGTTGGGAGACTATTAATGACTGTTTCTATTTCCTTAGCAGATATGGGACTGTTTAGATTGTTGATCTGTTCTTGATTTAACTTTGGTACCTGGTATCTGTCTAGAAAATTGTCCATTTCATCCAGGTTTTCCAGTTTTGTTCAATATAGGCTTTTGTAGTAGGATCTCATGATATTTTGGATTTCCTCAGTGTCTGTTGTTATATCTCCCTTATTTCTGTTATTTCTGATCTTGTTAATTAGGAAACTATCTCCATGCCCTCTAGTTAGTCTGGCTAAGGGTTTATCTATTTTGTTGACTTTCTCAACGAACCAGCTCCTGGTTTGGTTGATTCTTTATATAGTTCTTTTTGTTTCTATTTGGTTGATTTTAGCCCGGAGTTTGATTATTTCCTATCTTTGGCTCCTCTTGGGTGAATTTTCTTCTTTTTGTCCTAGTGCCTTCAGGTGTGCTGTCAAATTGCTGGTGTATGCTCTCTCCAGCTTCCTTTTGGAGGCACTTAAAGCTATGAGTTTTCCTCTTAGGACTGCTTTCATTGTGTCCCATAAGTTTGGGTATGTTGTGGCTTCATTTTCATTAAACTCTAGGAAGTCTTTAATTTCTTCCTTTATTCCTTTGAAAAGGAAAATAAAAAATTCAGCAAGAACTTGCCCAAGTAAGCCTGGGATTGAAAGAGTTAAATTTGAGACCAGTGTTAGAGAGGATTACTGAAAACCCCAGGAGCCAGGCCTGTGAATACAGATCAAAGTAAGCTGTTAGGAGGGCTGTCAGGTCAGGGAGAAGCTGTTAGTGGAGCCCAGGTCAGGGAAGCATAAAACAGAGATAGGGAAAATTGCAAGGAGGTGTCCGGAGCTGAGGCGCCTGGGACATGACTGGACGACATTGTTGATGGACCATGGGCTTAGGTATTAGCTAAGGGTCAATTAGGAACCTTGAATAAGCACTCCTTTTTCACTCTTCATTTTAGGAATTCTCAACATTGATCTGACGAACCACATTTAAAATAACCAATCATGTATAGCCACCTGGATTCCTTTGTTCCCTCAGACCTTTTTTCTATATAAAGCCCCTAACTTCTGAACCTCATGTTGCATTCCCTGGACTCCTGAGTGAGTTTGATTGGGAAGCAAAACTACCTCTGCGGTTGCATCAAGACGGTCTCTTGTGTTTTCTGGGTGCATGTCTCCTAGGACTTGAGCGGGAACTCCCTACTGGGTCTTTCACCTTCACCAAGTTATCATTAAGTAGAGTGTTGTTAAGCTTCCATGTGTATGTGGGCATTCTATTGTTTATGTTGTTATTGAGGAGGACTTTGATATTTTATCTTTCTATCATCAGAATGGGTGATATAAATAACACAAATGAGAGCCCATGGTCAGTAGAATTTGGAGCAAGAGAAATCCTTCTTCATTGTTGGTTTAAATGTGAACTTATACAACCACTATTGATTTCCATACTTCAGTTCTTTTGCAAATTGAGAAAACATCTCTCATAAACCTTAGCTATACTACATTTGGGCATATATTCCAAGGAAGCTTTATCTTATCACAGGGACATCTGCTCATCCATGTTCATTCTTTATAACACCTAGAAACTGAAAAAGACTAGAGGTCTCTCAATGGAAAAATGAGTAAACAAAATGTGGTACATTTACACAACTGAGTATTACATAGCTACTACAAAAAAAGGGATTCTTAAAATCTGGAAACAAATGGATGCATCTAGAAAAAATGATCTTGAGTGAGATTAGAAAGAAACAGAAAAACAAAGATGGTATATATTTACTTATAAGTGGATATTAAACATTAAGTAAATGATAAATAAGGTATAATTCATAGACCCAGAGAAGTTATGTAAAAATGAGATCTCTATAGAGGACTCATATATCTTTCTGGTAGGAAAAAATAGAATAGATTGTATGGATGTACTCAAGATGGGTGCTAACAGGATCTGGAATGACCAGGTAGGGTAGGAGTGGTGAAGGGAGAAAGTAAGAGGAACTAGGGGATTTTGAGTGGGGAGGTAGTTTGGAGACATAGTGAATTAAAATTTTCCTGGAATTCAAAGAGGTGATGCTAATGAAGACTCCTAGTAATGGGACAGCATACAAATTGATCATTTCGTTATAGTCATATAATTTTTGTTGCCCCTGTTCTTTTATGAATTCAAATTAATAAATATGTGTGTGATCATGATGCCACTGTTGCTGTATCCTTGTGTGACCCCTACATTAGTCAGAAAGTCATTTTCATCTTTCTTACTTTCAATGAGCTAAGCAGTCTGATGATCATTCTTACCTCTGATGTTTCATTGTCATCACTGTCATGAAAATGCCTATCACAGGAGGGTGCTACAACATCTTCTCCAATTGTGCCTCCCATCTCACTACCATCACTACTTTCCATAACATTATTATCTGCTTCTACTGTGTTCCCACCACCAAAAGTTCATGTCTTCTGATTTAGGTGGCCTCAGTCTTCTACACAATCATCATCCCCAGGCTGAACTCACATTTATATAGCAAGTAGAATGTAGAGAACATTTTTAGGACTCTAATGAGCTCTACTTCGTCATTATAAATGTGGTTCTATATAGATGTGATATTAATGTTGATATCTTGTGGTCTCTTACAAAACTTAATCAGAATCTTCATGTTCAGCTTCTTTCCATAAATTATTCTCATATCAATTCACAAAGATAGAGATTAGAATAACATCAAAACTCTAATAATATTTCAGACTGAAGCTTAGGTCATTTTATTAAATATTGCATTCATATATTTTAAGTAAAATGTTTTCATTTTTGTTCATAGGATTGATTATCATAATACTGCCCACGAAAATGCTTATGTCAAGTTATATATTAAAAATATGATATTTTGCATTAGGGTTACTGAACAAGGTACCACCAGGTCATATCTCTTAATCCCCATTCTACTCCTTCTCCACAGGGGCATGTCCAACTGTCCTGAGACAGCTGTGGGCTGTACCCAGAACTCCATTTTCTGGTCTTTACTCTTCTGGCCTCCATCAGACCTGGTAAAACATGAACATCCAGGCCTGCTATACAAAGAATGAATAGTTCAAGGCTGCCTATAGGAGATCTGTGAAATGGGGAATATCCAGATTAAGCATGCCTTTCTAGATACCTGCTATGTCAGGAACATCTAGAAACAGCCAGATGACTCAAGACCAGCACAAGAATACAAACAACAAGATCCAGGGCATCCTGGCATCTTCAGAGCAAAGCTATCTCACTATAGCAAGCCTTGGATATGCTTTTTTGTTTGTTTGTTTGTTTATGGTTTTTCAAGACAAGGTTTCTCTATGTAGCCCTGGCTGTCTTGGAACTCACTCTGTAGACCAGGCTGGCTTCGAACTCAGAAATCCACCTGCCTCTGCCTCTACCCAGCAAGCCTTGAATATTCTAACACAACCAAAGAAGGTAGATCCCTAAGGATCAGAATAAATCCCTCAAGGAAATAAAAGAAAATATATCAAATAAGTGGAGCCCTTTAACTAATAAATCCCTTAAAGAAATACTGGAAAAACAATTAAAAAGGGGTATAAAATCAAGAAACCTATTGAACCTGAATATTGAAATAGAAGCAATAAAGTAAACACAATCTGAGGGAATTGTGGATATAGGAAACCTTGCCAAAAGGTGGGTGGCAGAGACTGGGCCCCAACACATGCATGCAGGTGCTGTATATATATCCTACATATTTGTAACAAATATGCAGCTAGGTCTTTATGTGGGACCCCTAACAAGTGGGGCAGTGGTTGTCTAAACTCTGATCCCTACCCTTGGATCTCCCTACCAGTACCTGTAGTGCCTGGCTGGTCCTCAGTAGAGGATGACAGTAGTCCTACTGAGACTATACATTACAGGAAAGGGTGATACCCATGTAGGACTCCTCCTTCTCAGAGGAGGAGATAAGATAATGAGGGGAAAGATTTGTAAGCATGAGACTGGGAAGAGGCATAGCTGAGATGAGGATGTAAAGTGAATAAAATATGAATTATTGGAGAAAAATAATATGCTACTTTTATTATGATCTGAAGTTACTCATCAAAAATGCTTGTGATTATTTGAAAGCATATACTTAGAGTGATTCTTAACAAAGTTATTATTGAGAAGATAGTTACTCAGATCCATGATTATGTGGACTTTCTGTTGTTTTTCTTGAAGACCAGCCTTAGAAGATCTCCCATGCTCCTAAGTCTGAGGGATTAACATAGTAAAAATGGCCATCTTACCAAAAGCAATTTACAGATTCAATGCAATCAACATCAAAATTCCAACTCAGTTTTTCACAGAGATAGAAGGAGCAATTCTTAACATCATCTTGAATAACAAAAAACTCAGGATAGCAAAAACAATTCTCAACAATAAAAGAACTTCTGGGTGAATCACCATCCCTGACCTCAAGCTATACTATAGAGCAATAGTGATAAAAACCACAGTGTATTGGTACAGAGACTGACAAATAGATCAATGGAATAGAATTGAGGACAGAGAAACAAAGTCACACACCTGTGGTCACTTGATCTTTCACGAAGAAACCAAAAGCATATAATGGAAAAAAGACAGCATTTTCAGCAAATGGTGCTGTTCTAACTGGCAATCTTCACATAGAAGGTTGCAAATTGATCTGTTTTTATTTCCTTGTATAAAGCTCGAGTCCAAGTGGATCAAGGTCCTCCACCTAAAATCAGGTATACTGAATGTAATAGAAAAGAAAGTGGGAAAGAGCCTCAAACGCATCTGCAGAGGGGGAAATTTTCTGAACACCAATGGCTCAGGCTCTAAGATCCACAATTGATAAATAGGATGTCATCAAACAGAAAAGCTTCTAAAAGGCAAGACACTGTCCATAGGACAAAATGGCATAATACGGACTGGAAAATGGAGGGCAGGAACAGTTAAGGGAATAGATAAGAGAGAAGTCTGTCTTTATCTACAACTCCAGCATAAATTCCTGTTGGTCTATGAGGGGACCGGTATTTACCAGTGCACCCTACAGAAATATATACACATAAAATGGTGGGTGGAAGGCTGGATAGATGCCTCACTAATTAAGAGCAATAGTTTCTCCTGGGGAGGACCCAGGTCCAATTCACAGCTACTACCTGGAGTTCCCAGTCACATGTCTATACAGTTCCACATAGTCTCTAGTCTTATTTTGAAATCCTTGGGTACCATGCATACATAGGGTACAGAGGCATAAATGCAGGCAAAACACTCATGAATATAAATTAACAAATTAATAAAACATTAAAATTATATGGAAATATGTCATTATAGAATTTGATATTTTATGAAGCCTCATATGCATATTTGCTGGAGATTTATAAGATTACTTCAGGAAAAGCCCAAAAGCACAAGTCCAGTACTAGCAAATGTTATACATACATATATTTTTTCCTGAACTATTGTTATGAACTTTAGTCCCTTTGTATTCTTCTTTTATACCCATTAATATATATATGTGTGTGTGTGTGTGTGTGTGTATGTATGTGTGTATCCATTATGAATATATACATATATATATATATATATACATATATATATATATATGATTACAAAGTACAGTTGATAGAATAAATGCCCCAGGGATTTAGATGCAAAACATAACAATCACATGATACTGTGTTACCTCTAATTGTTTAAATTTTATGCTATTAGGCAATTTTTCAGTGAAATATCCTAATATCATGGTCCCCCATGCCTTGACTACATATATTTGTCCCAAATTTGGAGCCAGTGCTTAACTTATAAATTCAGTGTTTGTTCTGGTAGTTTGAGTTTGTCTAAAAGAGTGAATAAATTTCATTTAAAATATTCACTAAATATGCTACTACTGAACATTCCTCTAGTGCTATTTCTGTTGTTTACCTTATAGCCAAGAAGATTTTGGTTGCTTATTAACATTAACAAAGTTTTGTATGTGTGTATGTATGTGTGTGTATTCTTTAACTAACTGACTTTTATTATTGTGGTTTTTCTTTCCCATTCTTCTTTTTAATTAGATGTTTTCTTAATTTACAATATCTTCTTTCCCAGGTTCCCCTCCAATAAAATAAAATAAAATAAACAAAAACAAAAAAAAAAACCTGTTCCCTCCCCCCTCCCCCTGCTCACCACCCAACACCTTCCTGCTTACTGGCATTGCCCTACACTGGGGCATAGAACCTGCACAGGACCAAGGGCCTCTCTTCCCATTGATGACCAATGTGGCCATCCTCTGCTATACATATGCTGCTGGAGCCATTTTAGTCCCTGCCACGCACACTTTGCGTGACAGCGGTATTTGAGGCGTAAACTTCAAGGAAAGTCAGTCTCCTGCCTCCGTATTGTCGCCTGGCACCCCAAACTCAGAGGTAGCCCAGATATGTCCTCTTACTTGTGTGCTAGGAGCTCACCAAGATATCATTTCTTTATAACTAGTAAGAGAAAATTCGGACATTGCTCTCTGACCTTCACCAATGTTCCAACGTCCTAGTCAAAGCCTGGGTTGGAATGTTAAGCCATTCAAACTAATTGCCTCCAGCATTGTGGGTAAGGCATTAAAGCTTACAGAATGAGAGACCTATCCCAGGGCAAGATCAGGTGAAATCCTCATTCTTAGTCAACAAAAGGCAGGCCATATTAAATTTGCAGCTGAATCACTCCTAGGAACTAGCTTAACAAGTGTTCCCTGGGGCTAACCTCCACTAGCCCAGAAAACTAACACAGTTGAGGAACTTACTTAGGCCCACCCAGTCTGTAACCAAAACAACAAACTGAAGAGGAACTATCTGCACCTGGCTTCTAAGCCAAGGTCACCTTAGTCAGAGCTAGCTTTCTTTCAGATTGTAATCCCTGTTTAGTTCCGGCCAAATTAACATGTACATACTTGGCTGCTGACTCATTGTGTTCCTAAGGAAGGCGATGTACCTGCACCTTGTTTTGATGTATTTTGACCATTGTACCACCTGACTCTTTCAAAACCTTCTGTATCGACTATATAAACCTGACTCCATATTTGAAAAATACACTCAGACCTTACACCACTCATGTTTAGTCTGTTTGTCAAAGCCGAATCCTGTGCACACCTGGCCAGAACCCATCATCCCGCAGAACAAGGGACCCTGTAAGAAACCCCAGTCCTTGGCAAGTCCCACCATATGTACTTTTTGGTTGGTGGTTTAGTCCCTGGGAGCTCTGAGGGTACAAGTTAGTTCATATTGTTGTTCGTCCTAGGGGGCTGCAAACCCTTTAGCTCCTTGGATCCTTTCTCTATCTCCTTCATTGTGTACCCTGTACTCAGTCCAATGGATGGCTGTGAGCCTCTACTTTTATATTAGTCAGGTACTGTCAGAGCCTCTCAGGAGACAGCTATATCAGGCTCCTGTCACCCAGCACTTGCTGGCATCCACAATAGTGTTTAGATTTGATGATTGAATATGGGAAGGATTCCCATGTGGAATAGTCTCTGAATTGTCCTTCCTTTAGTCTCTGCTCCATAGTTAGTCTCTACAACTCCTTCCATGGGGACTGCAAGCTGGTACAACTACTCTGGAAATCAGTTTGGCGATTCCTCCAGAAACTGGACATAGTACTACCAGAGGATCCAGCTATACCACTCCTGGTCATATACCAAGAAGATGCTCCAACATGTAATAAGGACACATGCTCTACAATGTTCATACTGGCCTTATTTATAATAGCCAGAAACTGGAAACAACCCAGATACCCCTCAACAGAGAAATGGATACAGAAAATGTGGTACATGTACACAATGGAGTACTACTCAGCTATTAAAAATAATGAATTTATGAAATTCTTGGGGAAATGGATGGCCCTGGAGAATATCATCTTGAGTGCGGTAACCCAGTCACAAAAAGAACACACATCGTATGCATTCTCTGATAAGTGAATATTAGCTCAGAAGATCGGAATACACAAAGTACAAACCACAAACCACAAGAGACTCCAGAAGAATATTTTGTTCCTTCTTAAAAGGGGGAACAAAGTTTTTTTTTTTTTAATTTATGTAAGAACATATGCTGTGCCCCTCCAGGTAACCCCTTCACTAGGTTTCTCCCTCCTCATACCTCTGTTTCACTTGTCAAGGAATGTTTATCACACAGGTATCCCCCACTTTAGTGCATCATTCGTGTATCTTCCCCTTTGAGACCAGACAAGGCAGCCCTCTGCTACATATGTACCTGGGGCCTAGGAGGAGCCCATGTGTCATCTTTGTTTGATTGCTCAGTCTCTGGGAGCTCCCAGGATTCCATGTTAATTGATACTATTAGTCTTCCTTTGGTGTTGCTATCTCCTTCAAGGCCTTCAATCTTTTTTCTGACTCTTCCAAAGGGACCCACACCCTCTGTCCGATGTTTATCTTTGAGAATCTAGATCTGTTTCAGTCAGCTGCTGGGTAGAGCATTTCAGAGGTCTGCTATGATAAGCTTTATTGTGCAAGCACAACATATCATCACTAATATTGTCAGTGACTGATACCTTGCCATGGGATGGGTCTCAAGATGAGGCAGTCACTGGTTAACCATTCCTTCATGCTCTTCTCCATTTTTTCCTGCATTCTTTTAGACAGGAGCAATTCCAGGTCAAGAATTTTGAAGGTGGGTTGGTATACCTATCCCTCCACTGGAGGACCTTTTTTGTACTACATAAGGTAGTCTCTTCAGACTCCATCTCCTCATATTTAGGCATTTCGGCTAAGGCTTCACTACTGAAGGAGCTGAAGGGGATGGCCATCCATAGAAGGACCCATAATGTCAACTAACCTGGACCCCTGTGAGCTCCTAGATACTAGGCTACCAACCAAAGAGCATACATGGGCTGGTCTGAGGTCCCTGGCACATATGTGGTAGAGGACTGCCTTGATTAGCCTCAGTGGGAGATGTGCCTAATTCTGCAGAGACTTAATGCCCCAGGGAAAAGGATTCCTAAGGAGGGTACTCTCTCAGAGACAAAGGGGAAGGGGGAAGAGGAATAACTCTGGGGGAAGGAAAGGGTGTAACATTTGGTATGTAAATAAATAAAATAATTAATTACAAAAGAAAAAATGTCAAGGAGAGAGCAGTAATTCAAGGCACATACCTGAACCCAATAAAAGCAGTGTGAATTAAGCCAAATTAAGCAGTTCCACAAAAAATCAGGGGTAAAACAAGGCTGCCTACTCTCCCTATATACTCACTATAGTTCTTGAAGTTCTACCTAGAGCAATAAGACAACAAAAGGGAACCAAAGGGATACAAATTGAAAAGCAAGAACACAAGGTGTAACTAGTAACAAAGAATATATAAGTGAATGTGTGACTGATAGTCCTCCTTATTTAGGTGAGTTGATTCATTTCTGTTACTTATTTTGAATGAAAGAATAAGGACCTTGACATTCCTTACTAGTAAAAACTAGATCTGTGGATTCCAACAACTTTAAACCCATCTTTGTTGTCTTTAAAGAAGAAACTATTCTACTATAGCATGATTATTTCATGGCTTCCTAAGGGATATTTTCTGTGGGTCAATCAAAGAAAGAACATCTTAAAAATAATAAACAATCCAAGTTATCATAACTCTCTGCAGGTGACACCAACAGTGTTGTTTTAAAAAGTAAAATTTCAAGTATAATATGATACTATCAGTATTTGGAAGGTAGAGAATGGAAGTTCAGGATTACAAAAACATTCTTAATTGAGTTTTATGCTTCCTGTAATGAGTGCCTACGTAGTTATTTAAGGGTCAGGGTGGGTTACATGTAATCTGGTGTTAAGAAAAAATAAAAGAAGCAAAAGACAATATTTTGTAGTAATAGAGAAGTAGCCATCACTTTGTTGGTTTTGTATGTAGGAGACAACTATAGTAGGTAATACCTATCACAGAGAATGATTCAATAATGCATGATAATGAGAAACATGAAAAAAGAAAGTGCCTTAAGTTAATTGTTTTCATTAAAACAAGTTGTCAAATATTCCAGGGTATGAAAGGAATACGCCAGCTATAATGAGAATGAATGTGTAGTAGTTGGTGGTTTCAAAAAATAAGAACACTGTAGATTTCATGTTTTATTCCTAAGGCATTTGGAATTATAATGTTATGGCTGACAGGCAGGCATGATTAAGTACTTTATCTTCAAAATTGTCACATGAACATTTTTCCTGGTTAGGGTTGTTCTTGGACAACATAATTCATGGAAAGTGTCTCTCTATACTCTTATGATCCATCCTTTCTTACCTCAGTCTCATCCCTTTTATCATTCCCATTTGCACAAGTTTCTGCCTTCCCCCCAACTGTAGGACATTTTTATTTTATTTTATAGCATTCTATATATTCCTAAATATACAGAGACTCGAACTATGCAATAAACCTTGATGGGCTACTCATTTGGTACCAAATTGAAGCAAATGATTACCTTTAGTCTAGAATCCAACATTTGTTTATAAATCTGCAAGTTGAACACTAGGACCCCTTATCTGATCTATGAATATCAACAGCTTCCATTTATGCAGAACCAGCACACACGACTGTAGATATGCTTGTTACAGGTGTACCAGGTCCAGAAAATAGCATTTCACCCCTTCTTACAGTGTCTCTTACAGTCTTTCTGTTCTTTCTTCCACTGTGTTTCCTAGTCCTTCCAAGATGTGTTATCAATAACCGATTCAGGAATCAGTCGTCCTCGGTCTATTATTCTCAGCATCTTAAGGAGCCATGAGACCCTTAATTCACTATTGTTCACTTCAATGAGTTCTATGCTTCAGGAGGACTGTAGCACTTGGTAGAATATTTTAAGTAGTATGAATGTGCCTGTGAAATGAGGCAAGAGTATAGGGCTGGCACTGAGACCTGGTGTCTGTTGCAGTGGGCTGTTCAAGAATTGCTGTGGCTTTCCCACCTTGTTTCTCTGGGTTGGAGGCTGTTGTAATCATGTGATAAGACAATGCAAATGTGTAGGAGAATCTAATAAATTATGTTGTGCTCTTTGATTGAGTGTCTAGTTAATATCCTGTGACATCTACACCATAGTTTAGGAAGAAACACTTTCTATTTTATCCCTAAGTGTGTACACTTATGTGTAAGTGTCTATGGACTTAATTATTAGAAATTTTTAGTTCTTAAACTCTGTATCTCCTGTATATCATACTATATTTTACACACATTGTTCATAACAAATTGGCTTTATGACTAATTTTATTAAGATTTATTTTATTTCTTACATATGTCTATTTGTGTCTTCATGAATGTGTATCATATGTTTGATGGTAATTATGGATAATAGGCAATATTATCCTCTTTCCTGGAACTAAGTATCATTTTTTAGGAGCTCACTCTTTTGACAATTGTCTTGGCCTATTCTTTAGATTGTATAAAATTATTTTTGGTGTCTTATTTATTTTTTGTCTATTATTCATATCCTAAACACACATTTATTATTGCTCTTAAACTATTTCTACACTGCAACATGAGCATATATTTTTCTCTGATCACATTATCATGGATAATATAACATTAATTGAGGAGAGAATACACATAGAGAGAACCATGGCTCCAGCTATATATGTAGCAGAGGATGGCCTTATCTGGCATCAGTGGGATTGGAGTTCCTTGGTCCTGTGGAGGCTTGATGACCTAGCAGAGGAGAATGCTAGGGCACTAAGGCAGGAGTTGTTGGGTGGGTGGGGGAGCACCCTAACAGAGGCAGGGGGAGAATAGAGAGGATAGGAGGCTTGTGGAGATAAAACTGGTAAGGGGGATAACATTTACAATGTACATAAATAAAATAACCATTAAAGTGAAAAAATACAGTAAATGATTAAATTCAAATCAGTTCAAAAAGAAAAAAATATTTTATACATTGCTACAAAACATCCATAATAAGCTTTGAATTTACATCATTCAAGTGCAGAGGAATATTTGTAGGGAGAATAAAAAAAAACAAGTGGAATATCAAATTTAGCATATTGTGTAAGACTGCACTTTATCTATCTTTGTACTGATGTTAATGGGGTTAAAAACTATCCACCACTATACCGAGCTTTTTTCCCTCTATTATAAAGGTTAATATATAGTACAGGTAAATTATGTTTCACAGTACCTTCTCCTCCTTCTTCTCCTTGAGATACCTTATCCTATAGTGTATTCTAAACACTTACTTGTGACTCCAATTCCAAGGTAAATACTTTCCTATTACTATTTTAAGCCTCAGGAACAAGTATGCGAAGAATCTAATTATAAAGCTATTGACTTCTCATTTGTCAAAATAAAATATGTTTCTTGAACAGTTAGGTATTTATTTTGGAGTACTTCTTTTCTCTCAGAAAGGCAAATAGACCCATTTCTTATTTTCTTCTTATAAAGCATTCTAGCAACAGTTCATTCCAATATTTATTATCAAGTTAGTACACTGTGAATAATGATGAGGAAGATTTTAGTATAATTTACATTTCAAACTTTCTGTGGATTTTTAGTTGATTTGTATAAGTTCATTAAGGAAATTAATTTGAAATTCTATCTTGAAACCAATTAAAAAGGAATTCTGTCTGCAAAAAGATTTTTTTTTTATATTTATCTTTATAAGGACTATTTTCACACTTGAATATTTTTGATGCAAAAGCAATATGTTTATTTTCCAGTGTGTCAGAGTCAACTTTAAATTAGTCCCCCAAGGGCACTGGAAATTTTTTTATTTGAACATAAATAAAATGTAATTCACATCACTTTTTCTGTTTTTCCTGTTTGGGATAGCATCTCATCATACCAAGCTATTTTGTAGATCATGTTGCCCTTTATCTATCTTTGCGTTGATGTTAATGGGGTTAAAAATACCCACTACTATACCGAGCTTTTTTTCCATCAATTATTGAGGTTAAACTATAACACAGGTAAATTATGACTCACAGTATAGTTTACGTTTGTCTGATCTGTTACTAAAAAATATGTATTTTTATATATATATATACACAAATATTTGCCAGTGTTTCAATGTAGCTTTATCTGAGTATTTGCTTATAGAAATTTTTATTTGGGGAGTTCATAATAATATAGGAAATTATAGATCATTTCTATCCCAGTATGATATAATACTCATAATGCTAGTATAACACACACATCCATCTCTTAGTCACTAATGTGAAAGAACAGCCATTAACCATATAGAATACTAACAGAGTAGTAGTCTATAAGCAGTAAGACTGCTAATGTACCTCTGACATCGTCCTTTGAGCTGCTTGTGCTTTACATTGGATTGCATTTGCCTTTTGGATCAAGTGTTCTCTAGCTTTGTCTTTCTTGAGTCATTTGGCTACCGGTTTTTATTAGATTCAGAATCACATTAACTAGATTCATTCTAAAAGCATACTCCAATTTCCTGTTAGAACATTTTATTATTTTAGCACTCAAAGTAAATCATGTAGCTAGGACAGAAAAAGAATATTACTCACAACTTTTACTAATGTAGAGTTCTGAAATAGCAACTGAGGAGACAATAAGTAAATCATTAACCTTAACAACTTTTTAATAGTAATAAAATATCTATTCCTTTAAAAGATAACCTTTATTGATAATCAATTGTATTATATATGTATATATATATATATATATACATATATATATGTAACACAATTTCTTGATACATAAACCTATTGTTAGACATCTAGAGTTGCTCCATAAACTGCCTCTTTGAACTAGAGGAGCAATAAGAGCAAACAAACTTGATAATCAAGTTTAAACTTTTGGATGATTCTGATTAAATGATAAAACCTACCTATTTGGTTGGTTTTCTGCCTGAGACTATTGATATTAAAGCTACCAACTGATTCTACAGATATATTTTTCAAATATAGCATATCATTTCAATCTATTAAATATCACTTGTATACCCCCATATTAAGGTGTATATTTACAAACACAAATTTTAAATGGAACTGGGATCATATCACATGTTATAGTATTAGATGGCCAGGTCCCTTGCTACTTATTGTACTCTGTTGATAGAGGGCTCCTAGAAGTAAAGTCCAACAATAGCTGTTGACTAACACACATTCGGCAGAGGATTATTATCTAGAATATACAATGAAAAAAATTCAATTAACAATTCTCAAAAAGACATAAAAGTTACTTATAAATATTTTTTAACACATTTAGCAAACTTAGCTTTCAAAACATAAAGAGAATTAAACCACTTTTAGTTTCTCTCTCACTCCAGGAAGGAATATCATATTTGGAAGGCTTAGATCGTATGGTCTGGGAAGGTAAAGTGTGGATCTAGGATTTACCAAACTAGGAATTTAGAATAATGTCTATGAAAACATACTTTTTATATGCATATTAATACATCAATAAAAAACAACCTTTGACTAATAAAAATAAATTTAGATTGAGATATGGATAGATAACAAGACTGCAGGAGAAAACAGTTTTTAAATGAAAAATCTCACAATCATATGGAACTATTATCTGTTTGAATTGGTGGTTAGGGAAGACCACAGCACATCCCACAGTCATACAGCCTATTGATTTCTACTAGAAATACGTCTTTGGATACTATCGCTAAAGATACTGCACACATAGATTGACAACACAGTGAGAAATTAAGCTATGTGTTAGTTGGCATTTTCTACATTGCTGGCTTGTTTTCACAGTCCTAGAAGGCGCTCTTTAAGTTGGCAAGGAGAAAAGTCATCAGTGCTCCTACATATTTGGGAACTCTATGAAGTACCACAATGATGACCTTTCTCACACAATATGACCACTAATGCAACAGTAGCATGGGGTCTATGGGGTTAGTCAAGCATGCTCTGTTTGGACTTAATCCTCCTTTACAGAGGAAGCTTTTGCTTAATACTACAAACTCTGTCTAGAGCCTATGGTTGGCCAGGTCATAAGGCACAGAGATTTTAGTACTGTTGAGTTGGCTAAATACATGATGTCGTATTTAGTTCTGAACACTTATCTTTATACCCATATAGTAGTGCTCCTCTGAGCTTTTATCACCAAAGTGTCTCTTTGGAGTGGACAACAGACATTGTAGAAACTGACCATTGTTGTAAATGTGGGGAGTGACTGTGGAGTGTTCAGGACTAGACAGAATACCTTTCTTCCCAAAGCTCAAGTAACATAGAGGAGTTGGAAAGAATTTAAGAGTAAGAGATTTTGAAGAAATGCTGTAGAACTATGCCTTCTGAATATAATGTAGGAGTTGCACTCATGAACACTGCATTGGTGGTAATTTGCAAAAGAATACTACAAGATTTTAACCCTTACTCTTTCATTATGTATAAGGGAAAGATTATAGGAAGTTACTAGAAACTAAAAAGTTATGTCATTTTCTTCAACAGTGTAACTCTAATGTGCCCATGATCCACTAAATATTTGTTAATTCATGCTTATCCAAGAAGATCTAATTAAGCTCAGCAAGTAAAAATGTAACTGAAGTAGGAGTTTGTTTATTGATAAGGCTTTCATTAAGAGTTCTGGTTAGTTTTTGTGAACTTGACACACAGAAGTGTCACCTTTGGAGATGGAACCTCACTTGGAGAGTTATTTCTATTAGATTGACCAAAGATCTCTTGAGTGCAGTGACAGGGCCCAGCCTACTGTGGGTTAGGTTAGGCTAAGAATTCTTGTAAGCAGCATTTCTCCCTGAATTCTGCTTCAGTGTTTGCCTCCAGGTTCATGCTTAAGTCCCTGCTTTGATACCCTTTAATGATGGATTGTGAAATGGAAGTGTAACCTAAAGTTACCCTTTGCTTAACCAACTCAGTGGTTGGTGATCTTTTACAACACTATCAAAAAGCACACTAGAATAATGAAGATATGTCGATGAGAGTAGACTGAGAAGTTAAAATGCCCAAATTTCAGTATGCAGATAAACATAAAAATTTCCAAAACAAAATTAGAATTATTTGCTAACATATAATGCTTCCATAAAGTATATTAATTAGTGTTTGGGAATAAAATACAAAGTTTCAAAATTCTAGTATCATATGGCAATAATTATGGATGTATTTTACCTCTTAAATGTCAATTAATTAATTATGTAAGAAAAATTTAATTTTGAAATAAACTCATTTGTAGTTAATGTTTTCTTAGCATATATTTACATAGCAGTGGATTTCTTTTTGTTATTTTCATGTATGTGCATAAAACATTTTGGACACAATAACAAACTACCAATTAAAAAGAAAGATGAAATTTCCTCTAATTACACATTTGTTTGTAGTCCAAGACAATCAGCAACAAGGATTCTCTAGGGTATGTTTCCCCAAAGCCGATGACTTAGTTCATCATAAACAATGCCATCATGAATACAGCTTAAAAATTTGTGTCTTCTTCTATATATTTTTATGTTTTTTTCAAAGTAGTTTGACATCTGCTTCCTTTACCTAATTTTACTTTACAAAGGTCAAATAAAGTTGCTGCCTTTATTTGAGAAACTTAAAATATTTTAACTTTCAAGGAAATTGTTCACGTTTATTAATAAGAAAATAACACAATGTCTAATGCCCATCAAGAATATTTTGCTTTTGGGGAGTTTCTTGCCATATTTTGAATCTTCAACGAGGTATTTGAAAATTCTTAGAAATTGAGAGGTGGTAAATATAAATGTGAGTTGAGAAGTGATTCTTACTCATTTGAGTACTTAGCATATATAAAGGTGCAAAATTCTACATACTTAATTCCTAGCAGCACTGTTTTTTGTTTGAGCCATTTCTTTTATTGCTGTTACTAATATAAAAAACTTTAAAATGGAATGCTAAATATAAGTTGTGTCAACATGAAAACTGATTAATTTAGGTCAACATAATGTGAATATACACAGAGCAGAGTAAACTATGCAATGCAACTTAGGTATTAAGAACTAAAGATGCAAGGAAAATAAAGTAGTAGAAAAGTGATATTCATATTAAAGCAACATCTTTCAGAGGAAGTCATATAGAAAATTACAATTAAAAATATTAAGAAATTAACTGGAAGAATAGAATCATGATACAACATTAATATCTTAATCATGAACTAGATGTCTTTTAGAAATCCACTTAGAGCATTTAATTTCAATTTTTGTAATAAAAGGTCAAAATTTTATCAGTTCTTATATAAAGATCGAAGTAAAAGTTTGACTATAATTTGATAAAGTAACAAGAATCCTTTTTTTTAAAAAAAAATGAATGCTAGAAATGTAAAGGATAGTGATGGAGAGGCATTTGTACACATTTCTGGGTAGTTTTCAATTATCCTGATATATGCCATAATACCCATGAACTGAGACACTGGAAAAATCAGAACAGTTCTCTCTGATAGTGAATGAAAACCCTGGGGGACTTCAGGGGACTTAACCCAGAGTCCTGCTAAGAAATCAGTGGGTATCAGTGTACAAAATAAATTGTACTTATAAAATTAAGAGAATTATGATAAATATATATTTGAAGCCCCCTTCTTTTTTATTTCTATTTGAGTGTTATAAACACTCAATCCAAAATGAAATTGGGTAGTTTAATTTAATTAGTTACAAAGTATATTTTTATTATATTTAAAACATTTCATTACCCATATATTTTAATTTCTTTGCTTATATAGATTTTCCCATAATTGTTTTGAGGCAAAGTGTTACAATATTACTCAGTCCATTCTACATTCATTATCCATTATTCTCTTGCTTAAGACTACTGAGATTTGGAGTTCTGAATATGCAGAACTATGTTCACTGTATATATTATTTTTAACCAAGAAGAGTGTATGCATGTTTATCTTAAGATTCTACATTAAGATGATAATTTTTAAAAAAAACTGAACATATTGTCCAAATCTTAATGTTATGTAGAAAGACAGGATAATCACAAATGTTTAGAAAAATTATGGATACTGGTATTTTAGTCAAGGATTCTATGTATTTGGGCAGTCTTGTATTAAGGCAAGTATTTGTTAAAAATTCAACAATATAGTATATATATATACATATATATACATACATGTATATATATGTACTATATTGTTATATATATACATATGTACTATATATGTATATATATTGATAATATGCTGATTAGGAATTAAGAGAAGGATAAATCTGGATTTGCAATTTAATAAACTTATAGTCTCAATTTTTCTAAAACTTCTTACAATGAAATAATAAATCATTTGTCTCACATGTAATACATGAAGAGATTTTGCACACTAGTGAAATAAATAAGTTTAAACTAGTATACTTCTTGATTTAAAAGTTTTTTTGCCAACACACAAGTTCATAACAGGTACTCCTATCATAATTTTGTTGGCTACAGTTATTTTTTTCCTAAGGTAGTGGATACAGATTTTAGTATTAACTTCAGCACAAGACAGATAATATTATAATAGTTTTTTTTAAAAAAAAATCTTGAAGTTGGGAGTGAAAAATGATGGGGCTTTATGTGAAGAATTTGAGAAGGAAGAAAGAGAAGAATTTGATTAACACATATGTGTATGTGGAAAACTCAAAGAATGAAAATAATATTGTATAGAAGCAGAGAAAATATGAGATATAAATTTAAGTAGTTTAAGTAAGCAAATAAAGCTACTACTACTCCTCTTCCTACTACTACTACTACTAAGTCAATATTTAAGGTCTCCTAAGTTACTCCGAAGTAACTTAGTACTAAGTACTCCTAAGTTACTGAATTGAATTTGAAATTAATGTTGATGATCAGTGTAATGATTATTTGGTAGCAGAGGAGCTTCATGTTAAAGAATGTGGAGAAAATATTTTTAACTATAATGGACGTAAAGACTATAAAAATCATTAATAGTCATTTGGTTAGGAACTGTTTCAGTGTGCTTTGTCCTGGTATAAATCTAAAATCTAACAAGATCATAGGAAGCCAGCTTGGGCACTCAACTTAGACTCTGTCTCATTTTTTATTTCTATTCCAGATGAGAAAAATATAGAATTAAAGAACAGATCTAGCTTGCAGAGTCATAGAGAGTTTGAGGTGAAGAATCTAAACTAAAGAAGGACATTTTTGAATACGTGACCATCATCTGTCTTTGTTGTTTATTTCAAGATTTATCTCCACATCTACTATTCAACCCTGCCAAGTCCTACTGATTAAATTCCTTCTCATTTTCCTGTTCTTAATTTTTTGTAACTGGTAACTCATGCAATGATAAACCAGAGTTCTGTAATCACATTTATTCTGGTGGGCTTCTCAGAATACCCACACCTCCAGCCACCCCTCTTCCTTATGATAATGACCATTTATACAGTCACTCTGGTAGGAAATGTTGGCATAATTGTGGTCAGAAGGATCAACCCTAAGCTTCACACACCCATGTACTTTTTTCTGAGCCATCTTTCATTTTTGGATATATGTTATTCTAGTGTATTCACACCAAAATTGTTAGAGATCTTGATTGTGGAACATAGAACTATTTCTTTTAAAGGTTGCATGACACAGTTTTTCTTTGGCTGTGCATGTGTGATTACAGAGATGTTCATGTTAGCAGTGATGGCCTATGACAGATTTGTGGCTGTTTGCAACCCCTTACTCTATACTGTTGCTATGTCTCATCAATTGTGTGCTCTCTTAGTAGCTGGAAGTTATATGTGGGGAGGTCTGTGTGCTGTGATAATCACATACACTCTCTTAGAGCTGTCTTATTGTGAACCTGGCATCATCGATCACTTTGGCTGTGAGTATTCAGCCATCGTCACTGTATCCTGTTCTGACCCCGCCTTCAGCCAGAAGGTATGCTTAGTCATTTCCATATTAAGTGAGGGTAGTAGCCTTCTTATCACTATGGCCTCCTATGTCTTCATAGTTGTCACAATTATCAAGATGCCTTCCAAAGGTGGACTCCGAAAAGCCTTCTCCACCTGTACTTCCCACCTGACTGCCATCAGTATCTTCCATGGGATTATTCTCCTTCTCTACTGTGTACCCAACGCAAAGAGCTCAAAGCTCCTGGTCAAAGTAGCAACTGTGCTCTATACAGTCCTGATTCCCATGCTGAACCCCCTCATCTACAGTCTACGGAACAAAGATGTAAAAGAGACAGTGAAGAGGCTCATCAGTTCAAAATTGCACTCTCAGTCAATATAATACTTTTAGAATGCATTTTCAATTTAACATGTATTTATTCATATTCTACAAAAACCTTTTTATATATACTATTAATCACATATTAGTTTTTAGTAAATACATCGTTATGTTTTTAATCTGATATTAGTTGCAAATTATGTCATTTGGGTTGGATTTTCTATAGTTTCATACAAATATTCTGTACTCTGATTCAATCTCATTAAACAGCTAAAGAAAAGTTAACATTTCAGAATCTTTTCAATTAGAATTTGGTAAATAAGAATGTAAAAGAGAATAATATTTCCTCATAACTCTATATCAATGCTACCTATTTGACTTTTGGCTCTTTTATGGCATCAACATTCAAGTCCTCACAAATAACCTGTAACATTTTTACTTGTAATGCTCTATAAAACATGTATATGATATTATATAGTATGTAAATTAAGGGTGTAGATTTATTTTATCAAAATGATGTTTATAAGGAACCACATGTTGAAATGATTACTATCACCAATGTACAGTCATTTCATTTTGTTTTGTTTTACTTTTGAGATTATAACTCCATTATTCTCTTCACATTCTGATCTCTAAACACTCTCATGTAACTCTCTGTACTCCCGTTCAAATTCATGGCCTGATTTTTCACTGTTATTAACTACCTACATGGACATATGTATGTATTCCTGAACATAATATTTCAGTTTGTATAATGCACTTGTATGTATGTTTTCAAAAATATTGATAGTTTGGCACTTGCCTATATATTGTTCATGTGTTCTACCCTTGGGAAGATCATCTCTCCTGCTTTCAGTTTTCTAAGTGTTGTAAGATTCTATTTGATTCTAGATTCTCTTATACCAATTATAGACAAATGTTTGAATTTTTAAAATGTACTACTGATCACTTAATTTTCTTAATATTTTAGTCATTAGTAAACAACAAAAGTGGGCTGGAGAGGTGGATCAGTGGTTAAGAGCACTGACAGCTCTACCAGAGGTCCTGAGTTCAAATCCCAGCAACTATATTGTGGCTCACAACCATATCTGATGCCCTCTTCTGGTATGTCTGAAGACAGCTACAGTGTACTTATAAATAATAAATAAATAAATCTTTAAAAAACAAGACAACAAAAAACAGCCAGGGCTACAGAGTGAGACCCTGTCTCAAAAAACAAACAAACAAACAACAAACAGAAAGAAAAACAAAAAACAAAAATACTTACTTTACTGCTTAATCAATGAGATAAAATAATAGTCTTTATTGTTGTTTAAAATCTCATGAGTTTACATCAATAAAATATACTGTTTACAATTTTGAGCTTCTTTTTACTAAAACTTTTTGACAGTTACATGTAAAAGTCTTTCATCCTTTTATTCAATTTTATGTTTTGTCATTAATCCAAATTATCAAAATTCTCTCTGAAAGTAGGACATGTCTTTCTTCAGTTTTGAGACTAATTTTGCTAAGTAGGTTTTCATTGCACTACTGATGTGAATGAATCTTCTTAAAAAGCATTCCATTTGTCTTAGTCTTCTATGGGGCGGCGGGAATGGGTGAGTGGGGGTGCATCCTCTAGGGAGCAGGGGAGCGGGGTGAATAGAGGGTTTCTGGAAGGGAAACAAGCAAATGAGATAACATTTGAAATGTAAATAAAGAAAATTTCCAATAAAGGAAAAGAAAAAAATAAAATGTCTATTTCTTATAGAGAAAATTATTCACTTTACATTGTTTTCAATGCCTAGTAGATTGATCATGTTCCAATGAAAGCTAAATAACCAATAATATATAGGCAGAAGAAACTCTACAGTTTTATTTAAGTGGAAAAATGAAAGTCTCGCTCTACCAGTGTGCAAGTGTCAATATGTGGTTTAAGCTGTAGTAGTGTTCCTTTAATAAACTATGTGTCTTTGGTTTTGGTTAAGATGTTACAAATTGTAATGCCATCTTGATGGATTCTCTTTTGATAAGTATGTGGTGTTTTTCCATATCTTTTCATATAAGATTTAGTTTGAAATCAATTTTGTCAAATATTAAAATAACTACATCAGCTTTTATTTTTTACATCTAATGCTTTTAAGAATTTTGTTCCAACCCTATACTTGATGGTAATGTGGGTTTCTTCAGTGATGCCGAAAGACAGGTTTTGTTTTCACATTCATTCAATTACTCTGTGTATTTTTATTGGAGAATTAAGACTGTTGCTGTTGAAAGATCAAGTAGCAATGTTTGTTGATTTCTGTTAATTTGTTCTTGTGGTGTGTGTGTGTGTACTCAGCCTACTTCTCTCAAATCCATTTTTCCATCTTTACTAACTAATTTACTCCCCCCTTAAAAAACAAAACAAAATAAAGAGAATTTCTGCTGCTTATATATTCTTGGCTATATGACCTTCATTAGAATATGATCAATCTACCAGACATCAGAAACTTGATGAAAAGTGAATCTCTCCCTCCCAGCATACTGACAATTTTTTAAATAGTACAGAAGACAAGTCTATGGAATCAATGCAATACCCATCAAAATTTCAACCCAATTCTTTACACTATTTAAAAGGACAATTCTCATGTTGATATGGAGAATATGTGTTTAATAATAGGCACAAAAATAAGAATAAATTAAAATAACTGATGTGCTAAAACACTTTATTAATAATTGTTATTACTTTGCTGATTTTAAATTTTGACAGATTGTATTGTGTAAGAATGTTAAAAATATCTGAATTTGGATTTACCTCTGAACTTTTTTTTTTTTCCTAGACAGGGTTTCTCTGTAGAGCTCTGGCTATCCTGGAACTCACTCTATAGACTAGGCTGGGCTCAAACTCAGAAATCTACCTGCCTCTGCCTCTCAAGTGTCAGGATTAAAGGCATATGCCACCACTGCTGGGCTATTTTTTTCTTTTTAACCTCTGAATTTCTTTTTTTTTTTTTTTGAAAATTAAAAATAATTAGTGAACCTAAAGCAGTGCCCTTATTCCAAAGCATATGATACATGTGCATGTATTGTCAAGGCTGTGCTCACTCCGTGCCTATCAGACAAACTCCCCAGACTGCAGCTTCAGTGTC
>NW_022196897.1:74381659-74393457 GCF_008632895.1 Mastomys coucha | reverse complement strand
ATTTATTTTTTTTTTCAACTCAAGGAAATTGACAATGCTGTGAAAGTTACTAGGAGCTGAAACTAAGAAAGGTGAAATGGTAACGTAGCAATTTCCATTGAGAGAGGGACAATTTCTAATGCACAAGTGTGAAGTCAAGTGACCATGAATAAAAATAACATGTAGTTTGTTTTCAAATCTCAAATGACATATTTAAATGTATTCATGAAAAGTTACTGCTTTTTCAGGAGTTTGATGATCTCAGGAGTTGATAGTATGTAATATATGAAGGTTTTGATCTATAACCTGGTACTGTATCACTAGGCATAGTTTTATGAATAAGTTCAGGAATAAGTAAAATAAAAAGTAAGAAAAAAACATAAATGAAGTAAATTTTGTTTCTTGCTTAGTTAATCTTTAAATCTCCATCAGTGTCTGTATGACAGTATCCATCACAATTGAAGAGAATTCAAACACTTGATTTCAACCAAGGTATATTTGCATTGAATACTTTACTAATATTTTAAGTGTCACTGACATTACTCATCCTTGGAGACATTTTTAAATGCATCGATAATGTAGATAATTTTTTAAAACCTTGTTTATAGTCTTACATTGCCACTTTGTTGTAAAGATGGCTAGGTGATTAAGAGTGCTTGTGGATACTCTATGGGGAAAGAGTTTATTTTCCTGCACACATGGGACAGCTCATAACCACCTGTAACCTCAGCTTCAGGGAATCTGATACCCTCCTCAGACACCTGCTAGCACCTACACTCCTGTCATACAAACATATGCACACACACACACACACACACACACACCACAGAGACAGAGACACAGACAGAGACAGAGAGACAGAGTAACAGATTGGAAGAGAGACAGAGAGGTGAATTGATAAAAATAAGACAATATTCAACATATATCTATATCTATATCTATCTATCTATATATATATATACAAGCATGTATGACATATATATGTATGTATGCATGTATGTGTGTATGGTAGTTCACAAACTGAAAAGAATAATTATACATTGGTACTATATAAACAGTAGATACAGTAATTTCTAAAGTAAATTATGTTAAAATGTTTATGCTAAGAGAGTGACCTTTTGAAGCATACGGGTTAAGGAGCTGAGTACAAGCTTTGAGTAGACCAATAGGATGATATCAGAGCTCATCACAGTTTGTTTAGCACCAAAATACATACCTTTAGTCAAATAAGCAGATGCTATTCTTTCTTATTTCATATCAGCTTTTCCTTCCAAAATTATTTTGACAGAAACATGTACAATACTAAATTAAAAATATATCCCAAATGTAAAGCACTCATCAAAGACAGATGCTCATATTGTAAAATTTAAATAATGTCCTTCTTTTCACTGTAAGTGGTGTGCACAATGTTGCTCAAAAGTAAAATGATCCTAACATGCCAAGTAAGACACTCCTTTAATGACAATAGTAAATTTTCTCAAACTATTCAATAAAGTACCATTTTTTTTCAAATTAGTTATGGTCTGAGCTACATATCGGTGCTCTTGATTAGGCCTTGAAATTATGCTTTATGCACACTTTATATACTAACATCTAACTGCTCAATATTAGGGATTCAGACCCTGGAGAATCCTAACAGGTGGTAATCACAAACTGAAACAAACATAATTAGAGAGAACTCCCTCATCTCTTATTAAAATATGGTATCTTCCAAATCATTATTAAACTGGAATTCATGTCTGAAAAAAGCCACTAAACAACCACAAATGTTTTTTGTTTTGTTTTGTTTTTTATTTAAGTTTTACCCTGGCTTATTTGTTTACTTTTTTATTTGTGTGTTTACCTGTTTGTTTTCTAAAACGAGAGAGAAAGAAGATGCTTAGATGGGGTTGGATGGGGATCTGGGAAAGATCTAATAGGCATTGGGGAAAGGAAGACCATGATCAAGGGAAGTCTCAGAGAACTGGGATGGGGAGACTTCAGGAGTTAATGCAGGTGATCTTAGCTGAGATGCCTAACACTAGGGTCATGGAACCTGAAGAGGCCACCTCCTGTAGGCATATAGAATCCACAGTGGAGAGATAAGAACAACAACCCACCCACAAAACTTTTGACCCAAAATTAGTCTCGTCTAAAGAAATACAAGGATAAATATAGAGCAGAGACTGAGGAAGTAGCCCAACTTGAGACACATCCCATGGGCAAGCACCAATCACTGACACTGGTAATGTTACTCTGTTATACTTACAGGCAGGAGCCTAGCATAACTATTCTTTGAGAGACTGTTCCCAGAAGCTGAATGAAACAGATTCAGATACACATAGCGAAACATTGAATGGAGATGGAGATCGTGGTGGAAGAGTTGGAGAAAGGTTAGAAGGCCCCCAAGAGGGTAGGAAGTCCACATGAAGACCAACAGTGATAAATAACCAGGAGGGCTGGGAGCTCTCAGAGACTAGGCCAGCAACTGAAGAGCATACATGGACTAGTCACAGGCTCTTGGCACATAGGTAGAAGTGGGCAACTATGTTTGGCCTCAGTGGAAGAAGATGTGCCTAATCCTGCAAAGGGTTGATGAGCTAGCATCAGGGCATACCCAGGGAGGCTCCTTCCTCCCAGAGCTGAAAAGGAGGGAGAATGAGGGTAGAGACTATATGAGGGGGGATTTTGAGGGGGAAATGCATTTGGGGTGCAAGTAAATAAATAAGCCAATTAAAGTAAAAAATATGTTCTATAAAATATTTAAAAAGAAGATAAACAGATTATATTTTATGTTGATCAAAATGAAATAAAATAAAAATGATTATTGCTATTGCCACATAACAACAAATTGAATTTTGGAAAAATAACAGCTGTTGATTTCATCATATTTTTTCTTTTTTGCTCTTTTGCATATTGCATAATTCTTAGTATGAAAGTAGATAGTAGATAAGCAAAGCAAAAAATATGAGAGCAGTTTTGATTCCTATGTGAAACAGAAACACTTGAAAACAGTTTCTACTTTTTGAAACAATTAATTTTCAAAATATGCTACATATCAAAATTACTATTCTGCAAAAGTTTTCAGAATTGGATGCAGGATAATGTAAATACTATGTCATGCTGACAATATCTTTATCTTCAAAATTGTCATTTCATTGTAGCTTTAACAGATAAATACCATAAGTTGTGGGTATGTTTTATGTACACAAACTCATATTATGTGTATTTAAAAAGACAGTAGTGAAATTGGGAAAAAAATTACATTTTATTTGAAATATTTTTAAGAAGGACTATATTTTAGAAACAAATATTTTCAAGTTGTTATGAAGAAAGGCAGGACAGATGTTAAAAGAATAATAGGAGTAGAGGCCCTTGGTCCTGAGAAGGCTTTTTGTCCCAATTCAGGACAATGCCAGAACAGGGAAGTGGGAATGGTGGGTTGGTGAGCAGCAGGACAGGGGATGGGAGAGTGAGTTTTCAGAGGGGAAAGGAGGAAAGGGGATAACATTTGAAATGTAAATAATGAAAATATCTAGTGAAAAAGAATAACTCTAGAGATCTATTCTATTATTAAATAATTTTGAAAGGATAATGTATTTCATTTATTAAGGAATTAGAGTTGGGTGCACTGGATGTGCTTTCTGATACAATAAAAAGACAATACAACAGTATACTGAAAGGACTAGACAAATTAGTCAGTCAATAAATGACTTGCCACACATGCCTGAAAGATTGAGTTTAAGTTCCCAAAACATAAATAAAAAGCAGGTGTTCTTTGATATATTCTTCATCTGTTGCAAAAAAAGAGTTCCTTGATGAATGGAGAAGTAATGCTGAGTGGGAGAAACAGAGTTATCCTTGGTAGAGTATACCAACTGATTACACAAGAATTGAAAACACAGAAACATGTAACATTTCACAGACTTAGCAATTGTATCTATGTATTTATGAGTAAATACGTATATCCATATACATATAAGCATGCAACAACAATTATTTTGAAAGTGCATGGAGGAGCATATGAGGAGATTTTGAATGAGAAAAGGAAAGAATGAAATATATATTTACATTGTAATCCCAAAATTATAAGAAATATTTGTTTAAATATCTAGGGGTGTTACCATGCATACACTGTTATACCAATAGCCCAATGTTGAGATGAAGCTGGAACAGGAGAATCTCTAGAAAGTTATGAGGCAGGCAGCATGGTGTGTACAAAAGCAAACAGCACTGTGACTCTGTCTCCAACAAGGGAGAAAGTGAAGACCATACAAAATTGGAATTTGACCACTGTACATGCCAAGGCATGTGTGTGCCTCAACTCATAGACATGAATATGTATGCACACATACATACATCATATGCACACATGTACCTATCCCTCTCTCACATACAAATCTCACAGAAAAATATAACATGAATTAAAATAAATTAGAATAATACACCATGAATATTCAGTATCAGGAATATTTTTAGTATTAATTTTAAGTAAGCTTTCTAAGAGAGGAATAAATAATAATTGATTCATATCTCATGAATCTTAAAAAAATGTATAATTGCAAGTACAAAGACACGGAATTATAATAATGTTTTCAAAAATATTTTTGAAACTAGAATCAGTACACTTAAAATATTTATTAGCCAACAAAATTGCAATCGTTACAATTTTAAAGCAAAAATTTTTATATAACCACATGACATTTTCAAAGAACAAGTGCAGTCAATAAAAAAAGAAAGATCAAAAGAAAAATAGCTCAAATGCATATTTAGCAATGAGATATAGAACAATTATGAAATTTAAAGTAACATTTCCCAAAACACTTACTAATTTCTTCCACATTATTAAACACTTAATTTATGCAACATGTACACATGCAAACAAAAATGATTAAGATATAAAAAAGAAAAAACATGAGTACCAATAATTCCAAAATTATGGTGTTTAAGGTATAATAATGATGATGATTATGATGATGATAATCCCCCAAAACCACAAAGTAGGAATTTTCTAATTGTCCTGATTTTTTTTATAGTACCATGTATACTATTGCTTACCCATTTCAACTTCTTCAACAAACACACTAATGTTTTGGTGCTAACTTTATATAGTTTTAAAGCTCTGTATTAAGTGATGAAGAGTATAATAACATATACATAACTTCATAAAACGAGGTTAGAATATTATAACTATGACTGTGTCACTAACAGCTAGATACTAAACAATAATTCTCTGCTTTCACAATGCTCACATTGATTCCATTTGGTCCCACATTCTAAAGTCTATTAACCTGTCTTATAAGCATTTTATCCATTTCTCCTTCAAAAGTCTTTACCAATTCATTGAAATAAAAGGCAGACCACACCATGACTATTGTGATCTCTACCACTGTTCATGTAACTAATCTCAACCAAATCAACAACTCCAAGGGGACATTTTGATATATCTGGAAAGAAAGGAGGCTGTACCACTATTATTGGTTACTTGTCTTCTTGTTTCCAAAAGATACTTTACAAAAGCACTTGAGGAAGGCTTTGTTTTGAATCATACTTTCTAGGTGTAGTCTATCATGGTAGAAGTATAATGGATAAATACTGGTGCTTAGATAATTTTCTCTTTTTTATTATATATTTTCTTTATTTACATTTCAAGTGGACTCCCCTTTCTTGTTTTCCCCTCTGGAAAAAAAAAACTATTCCTCCACCCCCAGAACCCAGATGTCACTCAACAGATATTATTTGTGACTGTTGTAAAGGTTGTCATTTCCCTAATTTATTTCCCAGCCTGTTTATCCTTTGAGTAGAGGAAGGCCACTGATTTCCTTCAGTTAATTTTATATCCAGCCACTTTGCTAAAATTATTTATCAGGTTTAGGAGTTCTCTGGTGGAATTTTGGGGTCACTTAAGTATACTATCGTATCACCAGAAAATAATGATAATTTGACTTCTTCCTTTCTAATTCATATCCCTTTGATCTCCTTTGTTTGTTTAATTGCTCTGGCTAGGACTTCAAGTACAATATTGAATAGGTAGGGAGTGAGTAGGCAGCCTTGTCTAATCACAGATTTTAGTGGGGTTGCTTCAAGTTTCTCTCCATTTAGTATGATGTTGGCTACTGGTTTGCCCTATATTCATTTTACTATGTTTTGGTATGGGCCTTGAATTCCTGACCTTTCCATGACTTTTACCATGAAGGGGTGTTGGATTTTGTATACCCCAGGTTTTGATTGGGTTGTTTGATGGCTAGATTATTGAGTTCTTTATATATTTTGGATATTAGCCCTATATCAGAAGATTTTTTTCCCCTATCTGTAGGTTGCTGATTTGTCTTATTGACTATGTCTTTTGCCTAACAGAAGCTTTCTAGTCTCATGAGGTCCCATTTATCAATTCTTGATCTTAGAGAATGAGTCATTGGCATTCTGTTTAGGAAATTTCCACCTGTGCCTATGAGTTCAAGGCTCTTTCCTATGTTCTCTTCTATTAGATTCAGTTTATCAGGTTTTATGTTGAGATCCTTGTTGTACTTGCAATAGCCAAAAGCTGGAACAACTCAGATTTCCCACTACAGAAGAATAGATATGGAAAATGTGGTTCATTTATCAAATGGAATACAACTCAGCTATTAAGAATGAGGACTTCCTGAGTTTTGCAGGTAAATGGATTGAACTAGAAAATATCATCCTAAGTGAGTTAACTCAGACCCCAAAGGTCATACATGGTATGTACTCAATAATAAGTAAATATTAGCCAAAAAAGTACCAAATATCAAAGATACAGTCCACAGAACTCTCAGAAGTCAACAAGGTGAAGTGTCCAAGTGAGGATGCCTCAGTCCCACTTTGGAGGGAGAAGAATGCAACCACAAGGAGAGGAGAGAGGGAGGGACCTGGCAGGGAAAGTGGATGGGGGGATTGGAAAAGGGAACATGATCAGGTATTGGGTGGGGGAAAAGGACCGAAATTCCTGAGGGCCAACAGAAAGAATGGAAACATGGGAGGTAGGAGGTTGGAGGACCCTCCAGAGTGTACGAGATACCTGGAACTTGAGAAACTCTCAGTACTCAAAGGGAAGGACCTTAAGTGAAATTCCCTACTGTGCGGAGAGAGAACTTGCAGAGCCCACCTCTAGCAGAAAGGCAAGGCATCGAGTAAGAGATGGGATTTCCATCCTACAGCCAAAACTCTCACCTATTCCTGTCTGTTAGAATTGCAGGGATGGAAATGGAGAAGAGCCTGAGGAAAAGAAGGTCCAGGGACAGGCCCAAAGTGGGATCCAGCTCAAGGGGAAGCCTCAAGACCTGACACTATTACTAAGGCTATGGAGCTAGCACAAAAAGGTAGCTATTATGACTGCTCTCCGAAAGACCCAAAAAGCAGCTGAATGAGTCAGAAGCAGATATTTGCATCCAACCAATGGACAGAGGCTGTTGAACCCTGTGGTTGAAGTAGAGGAAAGCTGGAAGAAGCTGAGGAGGAGGGTGACCCTGTAGGAGGATCAGTGGTCTCAATTAATCTGGAGCCCTGAGATCTCTCAGACAGTGAATCACCAACTAGGCATCATAAACTACCTGATATGAGGCCCCCAACACGTATACAGCAGAGGACTGCTGGATCTGTGTTTAGTCAGAGAAGATGCACCTAACTCTCAAGAGCCTGGAGGCTCCAGGGAGTTTAAAGATCTGGTGGTGTGGGGGGTGGGGACACCTTTGTGGAGACAGGATGGGGAGGGGGTATGGGATGTGGAACAGTTGGAGGGTGTACCTGGAGGGAAATAAAATCTGAAGTTGAAAATAAATTTATATATATTATAAATAAATAAATAGATAAAAATAAATAAATAAAGATTTTTAAAAATATGTAATGCTTCATCGCAAACATATTTTAGTGTGAAATTTAATATATGAACCTGACTTCCTATTCTACATTATACTTACTCAGACCATCTCAAGAATCCAAATTTCTCCAAACATTATAGAAACCTGAAAATGAAAGGTGCATACCATGGGTAACTTGTTACTTGTCCATAAACACAAATTGTATAGCAAAAAAAATGAACTGGACATGGATCTGGATAATGATGGGTAAAATATAATAAAGATGAGGCAGGGATTCTTCTGGTATCACATTTGAATGAGTGTCTAATCCACATTTCAGCATATTTCAGTTGTCCACAAAAGAGGGGGAAGATTGTAGGAGCCAGAGGAATCAAGGACACCAGAAGAACACAGACCACAGAATCAATTAAACAGGGCTCATAGGGCTTCATGGAGACTAAAGTATCAAACAAGCTGGCCTGCATGAGTTAGCACTAGGCACTCTGCATATATGTTGCAGTCATTAGTGTGTTATGTTTGATCTTTACGTGACTCATAAAAGTGGTAGTGGAGGTGTCTCTGGCTCTTTAATCTGCCCATGGAATCCTTGCTTCACTCAGCCCTGATATGAGAGTTTGTGACTAGTTTTATTCTAACTTGTTATGCCATCTTTGTTTTTTTCTGAATGGAAATGGAGGAAGAGAAGGAAGAAAGTACTTAGAGGAGTGGAGGGAAAGGAAACTATGGGAGACATTATATAAAAGAAGAAGAATTGTCTCAATAATTAACATAGCTAACTGTACATTTCAAATATACCTTATCTGATTTAACTTCTTTTTGCAGGTTCATAAAATTTTAGCTGCAGTTAGATAATCAAGAAATTTTTTTTTTTTTTTTTGGTTTTTCATGACAGGGTTTCTCTGTGTAGCCCCAGCTGTCCTGGAACTCACTCTGTAGACCAGGCTGGCTTCGAACTCAGAAATCTGCCTGCCTCTGCCTCCCAAGTGCGGGGACTAAAGGCGTGCACCACCACCACTTTTAATTAATTAATTAATTAGGATAAAATTTTATTATACCTCAGCTCTCTTTTTGAGACAGAATCTCATATTTGATTTCTTGAACTAATAGCAGAGTTTAGAACTGGTGTTCTGTACTTTTCCTTTTATATTTCTGAAAGTATTATTGTTTTGGCCTTTTCTTCTTTCTCTAAAATTCTGTTTCTGCTACACTTTGTGTTGATCATGATTTTCACAGTGTTTGTGTATTCAATTTATTGACCTTATTTCCAGAATTAGTTTGCTAGTTTCTCACGATTTTGACTTCATAATTGAATTATACTTTATATTTCAAAAATCTCTCTTCTATTAACTTATACTTTTCTTTCTTTCTCTCTTATTTACTTATTTGTTTATTTATTTATTTATTTATTTATTTTGGTTTGTCGAGACAGGGTTTCTCTTTATAGCCCTGGCTATCCTGGAACTCACTCTTTAGACCAGGCTGTCCTTGAACTCAGAAATCTGCTTGTCTCTGCCTCCCAAAATCTGGGATTAAAGGTGTACACCACCACTGCCTGGCTAACTTATACTTTTCATTAATGAAAGACTACTCTGTGTATGAAGTTTATTCTACTGAGGATATAGTTGAGGTGTAATTTTATGTATGTATAAAACCTAAATATACCAAATTGCTTTACTAGGAGATTCACAGAAAAAAAAAGTGTTTTATAAAGTAGGAACATGCTAAGTTCATATGAAAACAGAAACTTGACATCTTAAAAACTATATTTTGTTATTGTGTTTTCACTGTTAATCTCTCCCCAAGATATAGTGCCCAACAGAAGCATTCTGACTTTGAGAAATATTCCAGTCGTTGACAAAGTAAAATGTTTATAGCACATAAAGCAGATTTCATTCCCATAATACAAAATTAATTGTACCTTCTGAATTAAATACTAAGTGCTTTATCTTAACTGACATATGCTGGTTAGTGCTAATCATGAGAGGAGATGCCTCAATGATTGACTATTAAGATCCTGGAAATCAGCTGGAAACTGGAGGGGCATGCTTTTTGTTTTTTAAATTCACTTACATCCTGTTCTCTGTCCCACCTCCAGATCCCCCTTCAACAGTTCTTCCTCCAAACCCTCCTCCTCCCCTTCTCTTCTGAGAGAGTTGAAACCCACAACCCCAAGAATCCCCCATCTGGCTCATGAAATCTATGCAGGGCTTGACACTTCGGAGAACAGATTACACAGACATGCAACAGCTTTAGGGATAGCCCTCACTTTGGTTGTTTGGAACCTGCATGAAGACCAAGTTGCACATCTTCTACATACGATCAAGGGGCCTAGGTTCAGCCCATGTGTGCTCTTTTTGTCGTGGTTCAGTCTCTGAGAGAACCCAAGGATACAAGTTAGTTGACGCTTTTGGTCTCCTTGTGGAGTTCCTATCCTCTTCGTGTGCCTTCAATCCTTCTCCAACACACCTTTAACCCCTGCACTTGGAAGCAGAGGCAACCACATATCTAAGAGTTCAAAGTTAACGTCATCTACAAAGCAAGTTGAGGTTAGCAAAGGCTACATAAAGAGAACCTGTGTTAAGCAAAACAAAACAAACAATGACAATACTCTTCTACTATACTGCTCAGAAATTAACTGTATATGTTCCTAAATTTCTTTTATTTTAATGATGATACAGAACAAGTAAATAATATTTTTGTGAAAAAATTCTTTTCACAAATACACTGAAATCTCCTACAACTTTAGATATGTAAGAAGGTAAACTTGCTTGTAAATTTTCAGATATGATATTACATGTGTATTGAGGAGGCTGCAAACTAAATTAATGCTAAATCTTGATAATGTGATAGCACTAGCAGCTCTAAAAGAATAGGGATGAAAATAAGATCTACTTTGATTTAAATCCTATCATTTAAAAAAATTTGGAAAGATGAAGAAATGAATAATATTTATCATCTTTGGTCCCTAAATGAAGTAGCTTTATATACGAATAACTTCTCAGTAATAGACTCAGGGAGAGAATTTGTAATCCAAGGTAAAATTACTAAGATAATTTTGTCATTGAATAATTTATTTATTTGCCATTACCATAAAATGGGACAATTAATTGATATCATTTTGCCTCAACATTTAAACACAGTATATTGTTATCTAGAATTGGTGAGAAATAGAAAAAACAGTTTGGAATTATTGACTCTCTTAATATGAGATGATGTTTTCATAATATAAAACAAAAACACACATATGATTGTTTTTGGAAATAAGATAAAAATTAAAGCAAAAGTAAAAGTTACACAACATAGCACAGAGACAACTTTGTGAGGTAAAAGCACAAGAGTATGGATTCTATACAGATAACTATGATCTGCATTTAAAGATTTGTTCTAAGACCAACTGTATATTAAAAAAATAATGCAAGTAATGAATTGTGCTTTCAAACTTCTGAATCCTAACTGTCACAGTTTCTAGAAGTGAAGTTTCTAATATTCCCTATTCTGAAATTGATTATACCTACTCAAATTTTACTATATTTGTATAAAATAGAGAAAACATAAAAGCATGTGAACTAAGAAAAGTATCACAGTCTCCCACCCACCTCTCATCACTCTTTGTCTCTCACTATGTTTCTGTCTCAGTGTGTGCCTCTCCCTGTGTCTTGCCATCACACACACACACACACACACACACACACACACACACACACACATGCATAAAGACATGCACATGCACATGCAGCAAAATATTCATAATTATGTCAGATGAGAGTGCAGTTTTGAGCTGATAAGTCTCCTGACTGTGTCCTTCACATCTTTATTTCTAAGGCTATAGATAAGGGGATTCAGCATGGGAATCATGACTGTGTAAAGAGCAGTGGCCACTTTGACAAAGAGCCTTGAGCTGTTTGAGTTGGGAACACAATATAGGAGGAGTATAATCCCATGGAAGATTGTTATGGCAGTCAGGTGGGAAGTACAGGTGGAGAAGGCTTTTCGTAGTCCTCC
>NW_022196897.1:74359890-74380991 GCF_008632895.1 Mastomys coucha | reverse complement strand
CTTCATAGGCCATCACTTTTCAGGTTATAGAACATGAAGAAGAGAAAATGAGAATTAATGGAACTTGAAAGATTGGAGCAGTAGAAACTCCTATAGGCTCACCATAATGAAGTCAGATGTGGACATATTTCATTTGTGAACATTCTGCCTTGTTTTAGGTTTTTATGTGGCCAGTCAGGGATTAGCAATTTAGGACAATGTCCTTTGTTCTTCAGTATTGTATTTTTCTCATCTGTAATTAAGACGTAGTACTCATCAGCATCATTCTTTGTGAATTGTATTTATATGCATATGTAAATAATATATCGATTTATTTGATGCTAGAGTACTTCATGATAAAATATCATTGTAGTCATCAAAAACATATTGCTAAGTTATGTAAGCACTGAGAAGATTGCAGTGGCCATTAGTCCAAGTTAGAGAATGTCTGCATAAAGTAAATACCCAACATATGGTTCCAAATGCCAAGTGTCTGACACGAAGTGGAAGAATGCTGGAAAAGTCTTCAGATCTTCACATTTCTTACCCTTAGCAAAGTATTCATTCATTGTGTTCATTTATTAAAAGAGGACATAACAAGGTATTTGTTGACAATTAAAAACAACCAAAACCACTTTAACATTAAAAATATAAGAATCTATTTTAAATAAAAATATATAATATTTAATTTAAAACAGTTAAATTAAAAAATGCTCAGTCTTATAGTCAACTTAAAGGCATGGCATGAGAAAAAATGAATCATAATCGAGCTTAAGTAATGTGAATATTCTACATATTCTTCAAATATATTAGATAATAATTACAATTGCTTATGTTGGGCCTGTAGAGAACTGGCACATCTTTTCTTCTCTTTCCTAACAAGCGATAATGTGCCTTAATCCAAGTCACTATTATTTCCTAGACTAGGCCATCATGTACACAATCCTACTGCCAGTGGCATTGGAGTTTATTGGATACCTTTCAGTCTTGTGTTGGACCATTATTCAGTCAGTCATATGTGTTGATGAGAAAATCTTACCGATATACTTAGATTATTTCTGTCTTACAAGGACTTGATTTAAAAAGCCCCTGAGTAATAATCTGCTACCACTATAGGTAAGTTTTATAAAACCGAAGACCACTCAAAATATCGTATGTTACAAGATATGTTAATTAAATGACCTAAGTAAGTTTACTGATCTGAAAACAAGGCAAAGCAGATTTAAAATGAAAGGATGCCTAACAATTCCCATTTCTTGCAGTTTATTTTTATTAGCGAATTTCTACTATTTTCTCAATAGTTACATTTCTTATACCTAAATACGATGTTTTAATGTTGTGACTCTAGAATCCCAAACACTGAGTAAAATTAATTCTATATTTAGATGTATACCATAGAATATCAAATTTCTTCTTATTAATGATATATTTATAATATTTGTCTTTACGAGTCTTGTTTTATTTTGAAGGTCCCTGAATATTTAGAATCTAGGTATAGTTTCATGTATATTTACAAATATTTCAAGGTAAAAAAACTAATCTTCTCTTTACTTAAAGGAAGAACTCTACACTTGTCCTTGTGTCTCTGTTCCCTCCTTCACATCCTAATCTTCCCTCTATTTCTTTTCTTGTTTTACTTGTTTTCTCACACTAGATTGTGTATCAGAATACATAAATAACTTCTTCAAATAACATCAGCTTTGCCACTTGAATTAGTATAAAATCATTATGAGGCTGAATACCTGCACTCCTGTGATATAGAAAACATGAATTTGAGGCAATTATATGCAAATACTGAGAAAATGTCAATATAAGAAGAAAAACATAATTTATTATTTGGTACATTTAAATAAACTTCCATTGTTTATATATATACTGCATTTTCATTATCTATTAAAGGGCATGTAGGCATATACCATTTCTAAGGAAATATTAAAATAGATGTGGTACAACTAGAGCATTATAAATTGTGTCCAACATCCAAACAAAGTAACACACATTATAAAACTATTTAAACAATAGGCACATGCAGAAAAGCTTTAGCTGTCCATGCTCTAAGGGAATATGTCAGTCATGTCATTTTCTAGGGCTGAGGATAATACAAACCATAATAAAAACAAGAATAATATAATCAAGACTTCTAAAATAATCATTGCAGAAATTATGTTATGCTAGTAAGGTTCTGTATGGGTAGTACCTTAGATATTCTCTGAAGCTGATTAGAGAAGGTAACAAAGAATTTGGGTAGATTATTACATGGAATGAATCATGCTGATTTTATAACATTTAAGAAGAAACACAAAAGACCTGTAGAGCTGTATCTTGTCTCCTTTTAGGGATAGGATTAAGATTCACTCATGGATGGATATTGATGCTTCTCCTAATACCAGTGTTACATCAACAGTTTCTAATGCTTTCCTATTTTGCTCTAGTGCTTATTGATTAGCCTGCTTGTTGACATGGCAATGGGAAAGTACTCTCCATCAGTGATCATCAAATCAAATAGATATGAATGTGTGCCTTCTGTGCTCTTCTTTCTCTGTCATTACCAACTTCATGTCATATTGATTAAGGGTTTTTTACTCTCTTGATATTGAATAATACATGTTTTGCTTAATTGTAAAGGCAATGATTTCCCCAAGTTGGGCATAATTTTATAAAATTCACAATTTAAGACTGGTTTTTACACACTACGATGAATCCTGTCAGAAGCACAAAAGAAAAAAAAAACAAATCATTTTGTTCATTCTTATTAGTATAATTATTACTTTAAAACAAAGCAGAACAAAAAAAGAAACAAAGTTCCATTTTATAAACATAGATAGTCTAGAATTCACTAGATCAAGTTAGCTTTAAACTTTCAAAACTATACCTGTCTGTGCTTCCCAAGTTCTTAGTTAAAGGGCATGAACAAATAATATAAAAAAAGGTCATGGTTTTGAAAAATTACATGAAGGGGTATAAGAGAATATTTGCATAAAGGAAAGAAGAAATGGAGTAAAATAAGTGTAATAATTGAATAACATTTCAAAAGGCCCACATTGACTTTTAGAGGTATTTTAATTTTAAAACATCTGTGAAAAAATTATTGTTTGATGTTTTATATTGTATTATCTTGACAAGATTTGTATACTGCTCTTCTAAGAAAACTGCTTAATCTGTATCAATTTTGTCATTTTTACTACTGTTCCATTTTTATTTGCAAATATTATATTCAGTTTTATATAATCTGCCTCATATTTTGTGTTATTTTAAGTGGACATATTTTGTATGCTTTATACTCTGCATCTGAATTCACTAAAGCCATTAGGTGACGATTGGTTTAAATTTTTTGCAAAGTATCTTAGCTGTAAGAAAACAGTTTTAAATTGAGTACAGTAGAAATGAACAATAAATTTCAACTTTAACACCCAAATATGTACCACTAAATTTAATAGGAATGTATTACTCTTTTTCAGCTCACATCGGTTTACTCTTCCTTCCAGCATGTGTAGATCCTGTGTACATCCACAGGCTGAAAGCATAGACAACTTTAAAGTAACTCACCAAAATAGACTCTTTCCTGGTATACATTTTTGAAAATATTGATAATAATTAATAACCCACATGTACAGTTTACATGAAAATTAAAATGCTTTTATAATCTTTTCAACTATAAAAGCAATTAATCAGTGAAATAGAATTCAACGGAGTACACAAATACTAATATATTAGCAACTGGAAACTATTTTTGAAGAACAAGAACTATTTTTGAAGAAGAGGAGTCATGCAAGAGACTGAAATGTGAAAATTTATTTCATGATATTGTTCATTGTTTAATCTGTAACTGCTTGACACTTGGGACATAAACCCAAAGGAATCCAAATTGCTTCTTGTCATGAAACATGTAGAAATAATTAAAGGAAATCTCCACACTGTTATTGAAAATATGATTTCCCCTCAGTAATCATTAGTAGGCTCTCTCATGACTTGATAAATCCTAACACCATAGAGATGGTATATTCAATAAATATATAACATTTATTCTAATATATCAATATAATTAAATTTTATATGGTTTTGCATTAATGAAAACTTGTACATAATTGAGAAGTAGACAGGATTTACATGAAACCATGGACCTGTTCTCACAAAGCATTTTGACTAGGAATCATATACTAAATATGTATTCAATTAGACCTTCATTGGTTTAGAAAGCATTGTCACAATCACTCTATATATCCACTTACGCTTATCAGAACAAAAAATGAAGTGCAACAGTTATGTTTTAAGTTTTCATGTTGTTTATCTTGCATGGAGATCTGCTGATTAAAAGTCAAGAGGCAGACTCAAGTTAGGAAAACAAACTAACACCAAAGGCTTCACTTCTCTCTGCAATGCTCCAAATCCAAGAGAGCAGTGTCACTCTCAGTCTCAGCACTAGCTCTGTAGCAGAGGACCTGCAGCAGCCTCCTCTCACCTCATCTCTGGCAGATCCCACAGACTTTTCCTCCTAACTTTCCTCCCCCTAGTTGAAGCTTTGTCCTATTCCCAAACTCCATCAGCCACTCCCTGCTAACATAGAGGCCTCTCCAGTTATTGAAGAGGAGAGTAGCCTTAAACTCACTAGCACAGAAAAGACTTGATGAGTAGAACAGCATTATCACAGAGAATAACATCAACAGTTAGTAATTATAACTTCATAAAGCTGAGAATCTTGTGCATGACAAAGACAAAGTGGCAGCCCACAGAACTGAAAATATTTTTACTAATTACAGATTCAATAAAGAGCTAATATCAAAAATATGTGAGTAGGTTAAAAACAGGATATGAAAACCAAATAACCCAATTAAAATTGTGGCACATATCAAAAGAGAGAATTCCAATTATATGATCTTACATTTAATGTGTTAGATGTCTAAAGTCAATAACAAAAATAATAACTCTTGCTGGCAAAGATGTGAACTAAGAATGCTCATAGAATGAGCTTGTAGGAATGGAAACTTAAAGGGATGGAAATCAATTACAATAAGATCCAGATATACCACTCTTCGGCATGCATGAGTGTCTACACTCTTGAGTACATGCCTTAGAAGGCACATCATCTTATCACAAGGCCATTTTTCAGCTGTGTTTATTGCTACTATACCCATATAGACAAAAGTTGGAAACAACATATATGCCTATCACAAGAAGAATGGATAAAGAATTGTACACTTACATAGTTGAATATTTCTCAATTGTCAAAAAATAAATGACATCATAAAATTTGAAGACAAATGGATGTAAATAGAAAAATAAAAAAAAATAACCACAACAACCTAAATGAGGCAACGCAGACCCAGAAATAGAAATATTCAATTATATGTATGTATATGCCATTAGTATATCTTAACTAAGCTATAATTTGTAGACCTAGAAATATTAGTATAGAGAAGGGAGTACATCGATATATAGATTGTCCTCAGTGGAGAGGTAGAGTAGATTTATGGAGTGGAATGTGAATGAATGTGGGATTGGAATAGGAGGATATGATAAAGCTAATAGTAGGAAAGGGGGTAGGTAAGGTAATGCAGGAAGAAACAACTATAATTGAAGAACATTTGAAGTTTGATATGGAAACCAAGTACACTGAAAATTACCTAAAATATATGAAAGAGATCCTAATAAATTATCCAAAAAATGTGAAACAGTGTCCCAATTGGATCATACCCAATTTGGTTAGCCAAAGGGGTCTCACAGAAATGCTCAGACATTAATGCCAATACATAGGTTCATCTCTATGAAATGACAGCAAGGCCCCACAATTATTGAATATTGAGAAGTCAGGGTGGTACCTACAAAACTTTTATATCTTCATTCAGTTTCTTTTGTTTATGACCATACTCTACAGGCTACCAAAGGAAAAAAAAACAGACATAACTAATCCAAAACCACTTTCATCTATACCAATGTCCTACCTGTAAAATATGCTAGGGCAATGTTGTTACAAAGCTAGTGCGAGTAACTAATTAATGTCTGACTTGACTTCAGGACCACTCAGCCAGGACTACTACCCAACACTGCTTGGTTTACCAAGAACCAGAGACTAGAAGAGTAGATTGAAACCAAACACTACTGATAATAAAAGACTCCTAGTGATAATTCAGCTACATTCTTAAGTCAGTTTCTTATTCATTCATAATCAGAAAAGATCAATCAAACCTCTCCCCTAAGAACACAGGGGACTCTATGGAAGAGGAGGCAGGAAGGACATAAAAGTGAGAAGGAATTGATGGCACCAACTGAACCCATCCTTCTAAATTGTATCTAAAGCTAAGATCATAAGGACTCACAGAGACTGAAGCAGCAAGCAGAGTCTGCTCAGCTTCACACTGGGTCCTCACACATATATTATTGCTTTCAGTTTAGCATTTTTATGGGATCCCAAGTGTGTGAATGAGCAGGTCTCTAATTCTTAGGCTTTCTTTTGGACTCTTTCCTGTCTATTTACTTGCCTTGTCTAACTTCAATATGATGGCTTTTATTTCATTTTATTATATTTTATTTTGTTGTGTTTTGCTATTATGTCTATATGCCTATATCTTTAAGGAGAGAAAGAAATGGAGTGGATTTTAATGGGAAGAGGAGTAGGGAGGAACTGGGAATAGCAGAGGGAGAAGAAATTACAAGAAGAATAAACTTTATGAGAACAAAATCTATTTTCAATAAAAGAGGGATAAAAAGAGAGTTAATCCATATTGTTTAAGGAAACATTCTTTACAGTTTCAGTACAGTGATACATAGATTAAGTTTGGACTTAGCTAGAAGAATCTTCCATGGAGCATAGCTTTCATATTGCTTGAAGGTGCTATTCCGTCTTCTGGAGAAGTCAGCCATGGTGATATCTCACTATGATGCTTGTAAATTACAATACTAACTTAACATGCTCATTGATGCAGCAGTGTCATCAATGCTATAAGAGTAACCAACTGCTTTCTGATTAGTCTTCAGATTTGGGCCTCCCAGAAGAAGATTCATGTCTGTAGAGTAAATATGGAAAACAAATAAACAAATCAATGAAAATATAACAGCTGCTGCTTTATAAGCCCTGGGGGAATCTACTACTATTAGTATGCTAAATGAATATGCTGTTAAACTGTCTTCTATTTACACTTATTTGAGAAGATTTGCCCTGCTCTTCGTTGTGGCTGGAGCAGTTTTGTCTATAATTGGCAATGATTTGTAAACAGAATCGTCTCTACAAATACATGAGAATATAGAACTATTGAGTGCACAGCCCTAAACTTTTGTACAGCACAGCCTTAAGGCTCCTTGGCTTTTTATTTAAAAGTTGTAAGAAGTATGTAAAATATGTGCAGTCTATACCTTTAGTTTGTAACCCACTGTCTTCTATTTACTTTGTTTGTCCCTGGTTGAAATTAGCTCAGTTCTTTGTTTTACATTCTCTCTCTTTCTCTCTTTTAATTTTTTCTCATTCAATGGGATGAGTGTCCCATGAGGATAGTGATTTTTAAGAAATATCTTTATTAATTCTTTGAGAAGTTCATACTAAGGGACCCAATCTTGATGCCACTAAACGGACAAAATTACTTAGACTACATAGGTCACAGGCCTTATGAGAATATGCAGTTATATATTTGTTTGTTTGTATGTGTTTCTGTTTATTTTTATTGTTCTCTCACACAATATATCCTGTCTCATCTACCTCTACTGCTTACAACCAGCCTCCCCCACATCCTTTCACTCCAGTTCCACTGCTTCTCAGTTTCCCTCTAAGAAAGACCAGGTATTTCAGTGATATCAACTAACAATGACACTAGACACACAACACTATATTTATATTGGATTAGGCAACCCAATAATAAAGAAAGAGTTACAAAAGCAGGCAAAGGAGTAAGACACAAATTCCCACGGTTATGAGTCCCACCAAAATACCAAGGTAAATAGCATTTATGCAGAAGACCTAGCATAGATGCATGAAGGTACCATGATTGTTGCTTAAGTCTCTGTGAATCCAGTGAGTACTACTTATTTGGTTCATAGAAGGACAGTGATTCTAGTGAAAATAATGAACCTTGGGTTCAGTGAGACACTCTGTTTCACATATCATATGGAATGGCCATTTCTATTCTACACATACATCCATATACACTTGTAAATACATGTGCACCATATCCATAAGAATATACATGTATACACATTTATGCAAAATAAGTAACAGAACAGAAGATTGGTATATATGATGCAATGTCATTAGGTTTAAGGTTAACATTTGCAAAAAAATAAATGAAGCATGGTAGACCAAAACAATATTTCTGAGACACATAGCATTCAATTTCTTATGTTCTTTTTATTTATTTATGTGTAGATGTTAAGGATGTCTTTCCTTTCTTATTAGATAATTTATTTACATTTCAAATGTTCTCCCCTTTCCTGGTTTCCCCACTGAAAAAAAACCCTGTTCTCTCCCGGCTACACCTGCTTACCAACATACCCTCTCCCGCTTCCTGGCCGTGGCATTCCCCTACACTGGGGCATAAAGTCTTCACAGGACCAAGGTCCTCTCCTCCCAGTGAAGACCAAATAGACCATCCTATGTTATATGTATGCAGCTGGAGCAATGATTCTCACCAGGTGTACACTTTGGCTGATGGTTTAGTCCCTAGGAGCTCTGGGGTACTGATTAGTTCATTTGTAGTTTTTCCTATGGGGCTGCAAAACCCTTCAGCTCCTTGGGTCCTTTCTCTAGCTCCTTCAATAGGGACACTATGCTCAGTCCAATGGATGGTTGTGAGTCTCTACTTCTGTATTAGTTGGGCACTGTCAGAGTCTCTCAGGAGACAGCTATATCAGGCTCCTGTCAACCAGCACTTGCTGACATCTACAATACTGTCTGGGTTTGATGATTGAATATGGAAAGAATTACCAGGTGGAGCAGTCTCATGATTGTCCTTCTTTCAATCTTTGCTCCATAGTTTGTCTCTACAACTCCTTAGATAGGTATTTTGTTCCAACTTCTAAGAAGGAATGAAGCATCCACACTTTGGTCTTTCTTCTTCTTGAGATTCTTGTGATTTGTGGATTGTATTTTGGGTATTCTGAGCTTCTGGCGTAATACCCACTTATTAGAGATGTTCTTACTGTCTCTGGCTGGGTCTGTAAGCCTGTGTCAGCACTTCTCGGAGATCAGCTCTACCCTGGTAGGACCTGTATGCAGAGGGCTTTGGATCAGCTGTCCCTCCTGGGTGCAGATGAATGAATGAAGGCTGAAGCTTCTGTGGCCTGTGCCTCCCAGCTGGTCCCACCTGAGATCTGACATCAGAGCACTCCCTGGAGAGAAGCTCTGTTTGTAGGAAAGGTGTGCAGAGGTTTGTGGGTCTGCAATCCCTCCTAGTTGTACAGGGAGGTAGAAAGGATCTTTTCCCATCTACCCTGCCACTTCTGTGGCCTGAGCCTCCCAGCTGGTTCTGTCTTAGAAAGTCAGTGGAGAGAAAATGGCCAACAATCGTAATCTCACCACAGTATTTTCATTAACTTTTTTGTTAATTAAATAATTTTTATTCTTCTTTCATAGAATGTCTCCCATAGTGTCCTTTCCCTCCACTCCTCCAAATACCCCCTCACTTCTTCCCTAGATCCATTCTTCCTCCATTTCTATTCAGAAAAGAGTGAAGATGGTATAACAAATTACAATAAAACTTGGCACAAACTCTCATATCAGGCAGATATCCCAAGGGCAAACAAAAGATTCAGAGACACCTCCAATACCACTGCTAGGAGTCCAAAGACCAAAAACAACACATGCTAACAACTGTAACGTATGCAGAGGATGTGGTACTAACCCATGCAGGCTCCCCTGTGAGCTGCTTTGGTCTCTGTAAGGCCCTATGAGTCTTGTTTAGTTGATTTTCTGGGCTGTGTTCCTCTGGTGTCCTTGACTCCACTGGTGCCTACAATTCTTCTTCCTCATCTTCTGTGGAAGACTGAAATCTGCTGAAATGTGGTTAGACACTCATTCAAATGTGATAACAGAAAGTCTCTGCCTCTTCTGTATTATATTTTACCCATCATTATCCATATCAATGTTCAGTTCATTTTTTCTGTACAATTTATCTTTATGAACATGTAACTAACTGTTGCCTTTCTTACACTTGGTATGGAGATTTCACTTTCAGGTTTTATAAAACTTGGAGAAATTTGGAATTCTTTAGATGGTCTGAATGACCATAAAGTAGAAAATAGGAAATCAGGTTCATATATTAAATTTCCATACTAAAACATGTTTCATATGAAGCAACACATATTTTAAAAGACATTTATTTTGATTATGGAGCATCAATATTGACAATTATTGGAGATGATGCATGAAAGAAATAGATCCTGAGATGGAGAGAGGATTCAGTCATTTGTTCACTTGTTTCTTTTCTCAAGATAGACTGAGAAAGGAAGGCTCTGAGAGTATGCAGAGGTAGAGAGGGTTTGGGAGGGATTTGGATGATTAAAAACAAGCGAAATATTGTCTAAAGACATTTTTTCAATTAAAAAAAATAACAATCCAAGTAAAAAGCTCAATTCAGAATGAAAATGTCAAGAAATAGATCTTTGTTCCACTTCCCAGAATCTGTTGTTGTCAAATTCCATTTAGTTTTATGTAATGTATTTTCTCTCCATATATCATGAAAAGACTATTTTGCATGCTTTACAAATTCAAGATTGTCCTCTGTTTCAAACAATTGGTGTTTATACACTTATAGGTTTGTTATCACTAATTGAAAAGTTGATACTATTTTATATTTATCTTTAATTTGTAAAATAATGTGGTATCAATTTTATTCTACTAGTTTCACCTTTAAAATGACAATATATCAACAAACACAATGAATTCTAACACAACATTAAAATAAGATTCAGCAACCAGATTTTTGCTGATAAAAGGAAACAAATATATCCCCAAGAATATTCAGTGATAACTTATTATATCAGGAATTGACTAAAGTAACTATGAGTTACTAGAACTCATAGTTTATAGAAATTTGGGATTTGAGAGTTATATAACTTGATCAACTAACCTCTAATTAGCCTGTGTGACCTTCTTTAAAGCACCTTTGCCTATTGGTTATTATTTAAAGCAGTAATCATAGGGGTTTTTTTTTTGGAAATATCAAAATTATCCCTGAAGAATCTGGGCCAAATTTATTTGCAGGTTATGAGTTGAATAAAGTCCTGTGGCTCTGTCTCAAAAGGAGTGTGCTGGTTGTTAAAATCACAAGTCAGTGATCAATATTGTAACAATGATGTTGATTTTAATTACCAACAAGCCTCCAGGTACTCTTGTGACTCATTGTCTAGTTAGCCTCTGTGACCATGTACTATGAGGGATTGCTGTACTTAGGTTAATTAGGATGGGCAGTAGGATTCCCTGGCATGTTGTATTTATAAAAAAGAGAAAGTGATCTGAGCATCAACATTTAATCAATCTACTTCTAATATTATAGACTAAATCTAGATAGTATGATTCAAAATAAAACCTTCCTCCAGTGCTTTTGTAAGGTATCTTTTAGAAAAAACAAGACAAGCACCAATACCAGTGGTACAGAAGTGTTGTAGCACAGCCTCCTTTCTCTCCAGATAGACCAAGATCACTCCTTGGTGTTGTTGAGTTAGTTGAGATTAGTTACTTGGAAGGTGGAGGAGATCATGATAGTTACAGTGTGTTCTGCCTTTTAATTCAGTGAATTGGTAAAGACTTTTGAAGGAAGAATGACTAAAACTCTTATGAGACAAGTTAATAGACTTTAGGAAGTGGAGCCAAATGGAATCAATGTGAGCATTGTGAAAGCAGAGATTTATTATTTAATTTTTAGCTGTTAGTGAAACAGTCATAGTTATAGGATTCTAACCTAGTTCTAGAAAGCTCTGTATATAGTATTATACTGTAGCTTTAAAACTATTAAAAATTAGCACCAATATTTCAGTGTGTTTATTGAAAAAATTGAAATGGATGAACAATTATATACATTGTACTATGAAAAAATCAGGGCAATTGGAAAATCAGTAGTTTAAGTGGTATTTAGAGATTATTTATTATTATCATCATCATTATTATTATACCTTAAACACCATAATTTTGGAATTGATAATATGTCTTGTTTCTTTCTCTTTAATATATTAATCATTTTTGTTTTTATGTTTACATGTTACATGAATTAAGTATTTAGTAATATGAAGGAAACAAGTAAAAATTTGGAGGAATATTAATTTATAATTTCATAATTGTTCTATATCTCATTGCTAAATATGAATTTTGAGCTTTTTTTCCTCTGATATTTCTTCTTTATTGATTGAACTTGTTCTTTGAAAATGTCATGTGCTTATATAAGACTTTTTTGTTTTAAACTTGTAACAATTACATTTTGGTGGCTAATGGATATTTTAAATGTACTGATTCTACTTTCAAAGAAGAGTTTTTGAAAACATTCTTATAACTTCATGGCTTTGTAGGTACAATTATTTATTTCTTAAGATTTATGAGATATGAATTAATTATTATTTATTCCTCTCTTGGAAAGCTTATATAAAATTAATACTAAAAATATTCCAGATACCACAATCTCATGGTGTATGATTCTAATCTATTTTAATTTATGTTATATTTTTCTGTGAGATTTATATGTAAGAGAGTGATTATATCATATGTATGCATATGATGTATGTGTGTGCATATACATTCATGTCTATGCATTGAGGCATTTACATGCCTTTGCATGTACAGAGGTCAGATTCCAATTTTGTGTGGTCCTCACTTTCTCCCTTGTTGTAGACAGAGTCACAGTGCTGTTTGCTGCTGTGCACACCATGTTGCCTGCCCCATAAGTTTCCAGAATGCTCCTGTTCTACCTTCATCTCACCACTGGGCCATTGGTATAACAGAGGTATACATGGTAACACCCCTAGCTATTTAAAATATATTTCTCATATTTTTGAGATGATAATATAAATGTATATTTCAGTCTTTCCTTTTCTCATTCAAAACCCTATTGTATGCACCTCCCTGCTCTTTCCAATTAATTGTTGTTGCATGCTTGGTATACATATTTGCTCTTAAGTACATAGATACAACTGCTAAGTCTGTGTAATATTACGTGTTTCTGTTTTCAATTCTTGTGTAACCAGTTGGTGTATTCTACCAAGGGTAACTCTATTTCTCCCCCTTAGCATTACTTTCTCTCACCTCATCAAAGAACTCTTTCTTGCAACAGATGGAAAACATATCACAGAAGACATGTTTTGTTTTGTTTTTTTAATTTGGATTTTGAAAATTTAAACTCAATCTGTCAGGCATGTGTGGCAAGTCATTTATTGACTGATTTATCTGTCCAGTCTTTTCAGTATGCTTCTGTATTGTCTTTATTGTATCTGAAAGTGCATTGGGTGCACTCACCTCTAATTCAATAATAAATACAATACTCTATCCTTTTTAAAGTATTTAATAAGTTTATGAACAATAGAACGGATCTCTAGAGTTATTCTTTTAAAATCTGTCCTGCCTTTCTGCATAACAACTTGAAAATATTTCTTTCTAAAAACTATTCCTTCTTAAAAATATTTCCAATAAGTTCCCTCTCCCTACTGTTCAGGGTTTCATCTAAGGTCCCTCCCTTTGTGTCCTGAGAATCTCTCACCTCCCAGATCTCTGGTGCATTTTGGAGGGTCTACCCAACATCCTATTTCCTGAGGCTGCCTGTTTCCATTCTTTCTGCTGTCCCTCAGGGCTTTAGTCCTTTTCCCTCATCCAATAACAGATCAGGTTCCCCTCTCCCACCACACTCCCCACTCCCCTGTCCACTTTCCCTCCCAGATCCCTCCCTCATTATCCACTTGTGATTACTTTCTTCTCTGTCCCAAGTGGGACTAAGGCATCTCCACTTGGGCACTACAGCTTGTTGGCATTTTGAGTTCTGTGAACTGTATCTTGGGTATTCTGTACCTTTTTATTTGGCTAATATCCACTTACTAGTGAGTATATACCATGCATATCCTTTTGGGTCAGAGTTACTTCACTCAGCATGATATTTTCTTGTTCCATCCATTTGCCTGCAAAACCTAAGATGTCCTCATTCTTAATAGCTGAGTAGTATTCCATTGTGTAAATGAACCACATTTTCTGTATCCATTCTTCTGTCATGGGATATCTGGGTTGTTTCCAGTTTCTGGCTATCACAAACAAGGCTGCTATGAACTTAGTGGAACACATGCTCCTGTGGCATGGTGGAGCATCTTTTGGGTATATTCCCAAGAGTGGTATAGCTAGGCCTTCAGGTAGATCTAGTTCCAATTTTCTGAAGAACCTCCAGATTGATTTCCAGAGTAGTTGTACCAGTTTGCAATCCCACCAGCAATGGAGGAGTGTTCCTCTTTTTTCTCCACATCCAGAACTTATAGAGCCCACCTCCAGCAGGAAGACAGGATATCAAGTGAGGGATTAGGTTGCCATCCTACAGTTACAACTCTGACCAAGAACTGTCTGAAAAAATTACAGGGATGGCAATGGAGAGATGCCTGAGGAAAAGAAGGTCCAGTGACAGGCCCAAAATGGGATCCAGCTCAATGCTAGGTTCCAAGGCCTGACACTATTACTGAGGCTATGGAGCGCTCACAAAAAGGGACTTACCATCATGGCCCTCCGAAAGACCCAAAGAGCTACTGAAAGAATATGATGCAGATATTTTCACCCTACCAATGGACAGAAGTAGTTGATCCCTGATGTTGAATTAAGGAAGGCTGAAAGAAGATGAACAGAAGGGCAATCCTGTAGGAGGACCAACAGTCTAAATTAACCTAGACCCCAGAAATAGCTCAAACACTGGACCACCAAACAGACAGCATATACCAGTTGATATGAGGCCCCAACACACATATAATAGAGGACTTCCATGTCTGTGTTCATTCAGAGATGATACATGAGACTGGAGGCCCCAGAGAGCTTAGAGGTCAGGTGGGGTTGGGGGGGACATCCACATGGAGGTATAAGATGTAGAAAATTCAGAGGGTGAATGGGGGAGATAAAATATGGAAAGTAAAAAACACAAATTAATTTAAAAATATGCAGAAAAAATATTTCCAATAAAATATCATTTTCTTCTAAATTTCTCTAGTCTTTTAAAATATACATAATTTGAGTTTGTATACATAAAACATACCCATAGCTTATGGACTTTATCTGTTAAAGCTACAGTGATATGACAGTTATGAAGATGAAGATACTGTCAGCATGACATAGTATTTACATTGACCTACATCAAAATCTGAAAACTTTTGCAGAACAGTAATTTTGAAATGTAGCATATTATGAAAATTAATTTTTTAAAAGAGAAAAAAAACTACTGTAGATTGTTTCTGTTTCACATAGGAATCAAAATTGCTCTCATTTTTTGCTTTTGCTTATTTACTATCTACTTTCTTTTTTTATATATTTTCTTTATTTACATGTAAATTTCTCCTTTCCCAGTTTCCCCTCCAAAAACCAACCAACCAAACAAACAAAAACAACAAGAACAAACCCCTGTTGCCTCCCCGCTCCCCATGCCTGCCACCCCACCCTCTCCCACTTCTTGGCCCTGGTATTCCCCTACACTGGGGCACAGAACTTTCACAGGGCCGAGGTCCTCTCCTCCTATTGATGATCGAATTTGCAATCCTCTACTATACACATGGTGGCAGAACAATCAGACCCACCATGTGCAGTCCTTGGTTGGTGGTTGAGACCCTGGGAGCTCTGAGGGTACTAGTTAGTTCATATTGTTGTTTGTCCTAAGGGGCTGCAAACCCTTCAGCTCCAAAAATTGTTTCAATATTTTAGTATATTTCAGCTTTTATTCTTTGCTGTTGTTGTTGTTGTTGTGTTTTTTGTTTTTTGTTTTTCGAGACAGGGTTTCTCTGTATAGTTGTGGCTGTCCTAGAACTCACTCTGTAGACCAGGCTGGCCTCGAATGCAGAGATCCACCTGCCTCTGCCTCCCAAGTGCTTGGATTAAAGGCATGCTCCACCACTGCCCGGCTATCTACTTTCATATTAAGGAATATGCAATATGTGAAAGCAAAGCAAGAAAAAATGGTGAAATCAATAGCGGTTTTTTTGTTATTATTTTTCTTTGCAAAATTCTATTTGTTGTAATGTGGTTATAGCAATAAATATTTTTATTTCATTTTATCTTGATTAACATAAATAGTCTCCACAAGATATACTCTGCTCATCATCTTTGCAAATATTTTATAGAACATATTTTTCAGTTTAGTTAGATTATTAATTTGTTTATTTATATCCCAAATGCTGTCTACCCTAAAGGTCTCCCTCATAGAATCTCTCCCCTCATCCTCCCTTATTTTCATGTCTGGGAGGGTGGAGCCTCCCTGGGTATCTATTCCCTGACTCTGGCTCATCAAGGCTTTGCAGAATTAGGAACATCCTCTTACACTGAAGACAAACAAAGTAATCCTCTGCTACATATGTACCCAAGGCCTCTGTCCAACCCACGTATGCTCTTCAGTTAATGGCTTAGTCTGAGAGCTCACAGGACTCCAGGTTAGTTGTCAGTTTTTTTCTTCCTGTGGGGTTTCTACACTCTTCAGGGCTTTCAAGCTTCCTCCAACTTTTCCACAATGATCTCCACCTCTGTCCAATGTTTGGCTATGGATATCTGTATCTGTTTCAGTCCGCTGTTGAATAGAGGCTCTCAGAAGACAGTAATGCTATGACTCCTGCCTGTAAACCAAACAGAGTATCATTAATGGTGTGAGGAATTGATGCTTCCCCAAGGGATTCTCCTCAAGTTGGGCCATTTTCTCAGTCTCTTCTTCATATTTGTCCTTGCATTTCTTTTTGACAGGACTAATTTTGGGTCAAAAATTTTGTGTGTTGGTTGATGTCCTTATGTCTTCACTGAGGGTTCTATCTGTCTACAGGAGATGGCCTCTTCAGGTTCCATGTCCCTAGTGTTAGGCATCTCAGCTATGTTCATCTGCATTGACTCCTGGGAGTCTTCCTGGTTCCAAGTATTTTGGGACATTACTTGATCATGGTTTTCATTTCCCCAATGCCTATCATATCTTCCCCAGATCCCCATCAACCCCGGTCTAAGCATCTTCTTTCTCTCTCATTTTAAAAAACAAACAGGTAAACACACAAACAAAAAAGCAAACAAGCCAGAATAAATCTTAATTAAAAACACAAGAAACATACACATGGTTGTTTAGTGACATTTTTTTCAGACATGAATATCAGTATAGTAATGATGTGGAAGTTACTGTGTTTCTAATAAGAGATGAGGGACTTCTCTCTAATTATGCTTGTTTCAGTTTGTGATTACCACCTGCTAGGATTCTCCAGGGTCTGAATCCCTAATGTTGAGTAGTTAGATGTTAGTGTATAAAATGTGCATAAAGCATAATTTCAAGGCCCAATCAAGAGTAACAATATGTGGCTCAAACCATTAATACTTTGAAAAAGAGAGTACTTTATTGAATTGCTTGAGAAAATTTACTATTGTAATTAAAGTAGTGCATTACTTGGCATGTAGGACCATCATAATTTTGATCAATATTGTGCATACCACTTACAATAAATCATAGTTATGAGTGTGTAAAAGAAAATGCACTCTTTCCCCATAGAATAACCACAAATGTTCTTTATCACTGAGTTGTCTTTACAACAACAAAATGGAAATGTAAGACTATAAATGAGGATTTAACTAATTATCTACATTGTCAACAAATGTATAAATGTTAATGAGAATATTATTAAAGTATTCAACACAATTAAACCATGGTTGAAATCATATATTAGAATTCTCTTCAATTATGATGAATATAGTTATAGAGACCCTGAGAGAGATTTAAAGATTAACTAAGTTTGAAAGAACATTTATTTCATTTATGATTCTTGTTACTTTTTATTTTACTTATTCTCGAACTTATTCATAAACGATGCATAGTGATATAGGATAAAGTTATATGTCAAAACCTTCTTTTATTATATACTGTTAAAGCAATGTAAAGATCATCAAACTCCTGAAAAAGTAGCTGCTTATCATGAATACATTTAAATATGGTATTTTAATTTTGAAAACAATGTATTATTTTTATTCATGATCACCTGACTGTGTACCTGCACACAAGAAACTCTCACTCCTCTCTCAATGGAATTTGCTATCTTGCAATATCATCTTCCTGTGTTTCTGTTCCTAGTAACTTCCACACCATTCTGAATTACTTTGGTTTATATTAAAAGTTCCTTGGTGTTGTTGGAATATATACTCAGCCCTTTAGAAATTTTTGTATGCATGTAGTTTATTTTCAAATGTTTTTTTTATTTTCCTACTGAGAATTTTTGTTTGTTTAATGTTTTATTGGCTAGTTTATTTACTTACATTTCAAATGTTATCCTCCTCAGTTTGCCCTCAGAAAACACCACATAGCATCCCTCTCCCACATGCTTCTATGAGGGTGCTCCCACACCCACACCCACTTCTGCCTCATTGACCTAGCTAGCATCCCCTACACTGGGACATTGAGCATACACAGGTTCAAGGGCCTTAATTCAGGTTTTGTAAACAATATTCTGCATTTAAGTCAAGAAAAAGTAAGTGATAGCTCAACACTATATTCAATTTAAACAAACAAACAAACACATAGAAAGACATCCTCGTCTAAGGTGGGGCCAGACAGGAGGCACTGGCCACAGAAGCAGCAGAACAGTGTCCTTCCTGCCTCCATATTCACCCAGGAGGTAGGACTGTTCCTTAGCCCTCTGTGTACCATTCCTGCCAACTGAGAGCTTGTCTGTAGGGAGTGCTCTGACCCTGGGACTCAGGAGAGACTGCCATTTTCTCTCTGGTGTCTGTCTAAGGCAGGGCAAGCCAGGAAGCACATGCAGTTGAAGCAGCAGAGCATCTGGGACAGGGGACTTCCTGTATCCATCTGCACCCAGGCTGTTGTTCAACAACCCTCTATGCACAGATGTTGCCAGGAGAGAGCAATCTGTCAGGAGTGCAGACATAGGCTTACAAACCCAAAGGAGAAATAAGATCCAGCCAGAGACAGCAAGAACATCAAACACCAGAGATTAATAGATGGTAAGGACAAATACACAAATCTTACGAACAGTAAACAAGACTACTTGGCATCATCAGAACCCAGTACTCCCAACACAGAAAGTCCTGGATACACAAACAGACCAGAAAAGCAAGATGTTGATTTAAAATCATAACTGATGATGCTGATAGAGGATTTTAAGAAGGACATAAATAACCCCCTTAAAGAAATACAGAACACAGGTAAACAGGCAGAAGCCCTTAAAGAGGAAACACAAAACTTACATAGAGAATTACAGGAAAATACAACCAAACAGGTGAAGGAATTGAACAGAGCCATCCAGGATCAAAAAATAGAAGTAGAAACAATAAAGAATTGACAAAGGGAGACAACTCTGGAGATAGAAAACATAGGGAAGAAGTCAGGAACCATAGATGCGAGCACCACCAACAGAATACATGAGATTGAAGAGAGAATATCAGGTTGCAAAAGATACCATAGAAAACATTGACACAATAGTCAAAGAAAATGCAAAATGCAAAAATATCCTAACCCAAAACATCCAGGAGATCCAGGACACAATGAGAAGACCAGACTTAAGAATAATAGGTGTAGAAGAGAGTGAAGATTCCAAACTTAAAGGGCCAGTAAATATCTTCCACAAAATTATAGAAAACTTCCCTAACCTAAAGAAAAAGATGCCTGTGAATATAAGAAACCTACAGAAATTGAAATAATTTGAACCAAAAAAGAAATTTCTCCCATCACATAATAAAACACCAAATACACAAAACAAATAGTATTAAAAGTTGTAAGGGAAAAATGCAAAGTAACATAAAAAGGCAGACCTATCAGAATTATATCAGACTATGAAAGTCAGAAGATCCTGGGCTGATGTCATAGAGACTCTAAGAAAACACAAATGCTAGCCCAGACTACTATACCCAGCAAAACTCTCAATTACCATAGATAGAGAAACCAAGGTATTCCATGACAAAATCAAATTTACACAATATCTTTTCACAAATCCAGCCATTCAAAGGATAATAGATGGAAAACTCCAATTCAAGAAGGGAAACTACATCCTGGAAAAAGCAAGAAAATTATCTTCCAATGAAGCTAAGATAGCCACATGAACAAAATTCCAGCTCTAACAACAAAAATAACAGGAAGCAACAATTAGTTTTCCTTAGTATCTACTAATATCAATGGACTTAATTCTCTAGTAAAAAGACATAGTTATGTAAACAGGACTCAATATTTTGCTGCATACAGTAAGTCTACCTAAGTGACAAAGACAGACACTACCTCAGAGTAAAAGACTAGAAAACAATTTTCCAAGCAAATGGTGCCAAGAAACAAACTGGAGTAGCCATTCTAGAAATAAAATTGACTTTCAACCTAAGGGATCAAAAAAGATAAGGAAAGACATTTAATTCTCATCAAAGGTAAAATTTACCAAGGTGAACTCTCAATTCTGATCATCTATGCTCCAAATACAAGAGCATCCACATTTATAAAAGAAACTTTACTAAAGCTCAAAGCATGCACTGTACCTCACACAATAATAGGAGACTTCAATCCCCCACACTCAGCAAAGGAGAGGTCATGGAAACTGAAACTAAACAGAGACACAGAAGAAGTTAAGAAATAAAAAAGGATTTAACAGATATTTACAAAGCATTTTATCCTAAAACAAAAGGATATATCTTCTTCTCAGCACCACTTGGTACTTTCTCCAAAACTGACCATATAATCGGACACAAAACAGGCCTCAAGAGATACTAAAAGATGGAAATAACCCCATGCATCAGATCACCATGGACTAAGGCTGCTCCTTAATAATAACATAAACAATAGAAATCTCAAATATAAGTGGAAGCAGAACAATGTTCTACTCTATGATAACTTGGTCAAAAAAGAAATAAAGGAAGAAATTAAGGACTTTTTAGAATTTAATGAAAGTGAAGTCACAACATACCCAAGCTTATGTGACACAATGAAAGCATTCCTAAGAGGAAAACTCATAGCTCTGAGTGCCTCCAAAAAAAA
>NW_022196897.1:74358738-74359880 GCF_008632895.1 Mastomys coucha | reverse complement strand
AAAAAAATGGAGAGAGCATACACCAGCAGTTTGACAGCACATCTGAAAGCTCTAGAACAAAAAGAAGCAAATTCATTCAAGAGGAGTAGATGGCAGGAAATAATCAAACTCAGGGCTGAAATTAGCCAAGTAGAAAGAAAAAGAATTATACAAAGAATCAACCAAACCAGGAGCTGGTTCGTCGAGAAAAATCAACAAAATAGATAAACACTTAGCCAGATTAACTAAAGGGCACAGAGACAATATCCTAATTAACAAAATGAGAAATGAAAAGGGAGACATACTACACCCTAGAAGAAGCAAGAAGGTAAGCTTTCAATAAATCCACACAAACTTAATTCCACCTTTTACAATAAAGACAACAGGAAGTGACAATTACTTTTGTTAATATCTTAATATGAAAATTAATATTACCAACATATCCTAATCGATTGAAATCCAAAAATATGAGGAAATAGAAATTTGTTGATTGTCATCCAATGGTCTCTCTAATTTGGTAACTGGAGAAATAGGTCCAACATTGTACAATCTATATACACTTTCAGCTTGTTTGTTTGTGACTGTGTCTGGCTGTGTATAACATAAGGATCTTGAAATCTTGCTTCTCCCATTTCAGCCTCTCTATTAGTAGTATTGTTTATTTCATGTCTCTACACTATACTATGATTTTCAGAACAGCTTATATATTTCAAAAGTATTTATATACCCATAAGAAGCATAGATGATTAACTAGGGAGGTTGCTTGTAAGAGAACAACAGAGACTGAATGCTTTGCTTGACATCAAGTTTGAAGAAGAGGACTTTATAAGTTACTCTTTCTCTGAGATGAATGCTTTTCCAAATTATCACAGCTAATGAACCAAATTCTTACCTTCACCTAATATCTGTGTTACCCTCCAAGCAGAACCATTGTTCATTGAAACAGTTCGTGAATGACTTTATGGATAAAGCATCTTAATACCTACATCATTTCTTAAGTGAATGTAACCTGTTCTCTGTGTGCTGAGAATAAATTCACTCACTCAAGTCAAATAGCTTTGACCATAGCAGGAAGTCTGTATGCAAAAATAAAGGCTACAATTCATTTCTTGGTGCAGCAGAACTATCAACTCTCAGCTTAGCTATGATGGGGGTAAAATCCT
>NW_022196897.1:74351594-74357935 GCF_008632895.1 Mastomys coucha | reverse complement strand
AAAAAAACAGGACAAGATGGATTTAGTGCAGAGTTTTTATCATACATTCAAAGAAGACTAATAACAACACTCCTCAAACTAGTCCATGAAATAGAAAAAGAAGTTAATTAAACCAATTCATTCTAAAAAGCCACAATTACTTTGATGCCTAAACCACACAGAGATCCAACAAAGAAATCTTCAGACCAATTTCCGTTATGAATATCTATTCAAAAATACTCTATAAAATTCTTGAAAACCGAATCCAAGAACATATCAAAATGATCATCCATCATGTTTAAGTAGGCTTCATCCCAAGGATGCAGAGATGGTTCAATATATGGAAATCCATCTATGTAATGCACCATATAAACAAACTCAAAGAAAAAAAAATAAGATCATTTCATTAGATGTTGAGAAAACATTTAACAAAATCCAACACCCCTTCATGATAAGTCTTGGAACGATCAGGAATTCAAGGCCTATACTTAAATATAGCAAAAGCAATATACAGCAAACCAGTTGCCAACATCAACTAAGTGGAGAGAAACTTGAAACCATCCCTCTAAAATCAGGGACTAGACAAGGCTGCCCACTCTCTCTCTCTGCTTATTCAATATTGTACTTGAATTCCAAGCCAGAATAATTAGGAAACAAAAGGAGATCAAAGAGAAACAAAATGGAAAGGAAGAAGTCAAATTATCACTATTTGCAGAAGATATGATAGTATACTTAAGTGACCCCCAAAGTTCCACCAGAGAATTCCTGAACCTGATAAAAAAACTTCAACAAAGTAGCTGGATATAAAATTATCCCAAGCAAATCAGTGGCCTTCCTCTACACAAAGGATAAACAGGATGAGCAAGAAATTAGGGAAACAACACTCTTCACAATATTCACAAATAATATAAAATAACTTGGTGTGATTCTAACTAAGCAAGTGAAAGGTCTATATGATAAGAACCTCAAATCTCTGAAGAAGGAAATCGAATATCTCAGAATATTGAAAAATCTCCCATACTCATTGATTGGCAGGATTAATATAGTAAAAATGGGAATCATTCCAAAAGCAATCACAGATTCTAGGCAATACCCATCCAAATTCCTACTCAATTCTTCACACTGCTAGAAATAGCAATTTAAATTCATCTGGAATAACAAAAAAATCTAGGATAGCGAAAAAATATTCTCAACAGTAAAAGAACATCTGGTGGAATCACCATACCTGTCCTTAAGCTCTACTACAGAGAAATTGTGATAAAATCTTCATGGTATTTGTTCAGTAACAGGCAGGTAGATCAATGAAATAAAATTGAAGACATAGAAATGAACTCACACACCTATGGTCCCTAGAAACCATGAAGTGGAAAAAAGACAGCATTTTCAACAAATGGTGCTGGCTCAACTGGCAGCCAGCATGTAGAAGAACGTAATTTGATCCCTTATTATCTCCTTATACAAAACTCAAATTCGAGTGGATCAAGGCACTCCACATAAAACCAGACACACTAAAACTAGTAGAAAAGAAACTGGGGAAGAGCCTTGAGCAATGGGTACAGGGGAAAATTTCCTGAACAGAACACCTATAGCTTATCCTCTAAGATCAAGAATTGACAAATGGGATTTTATAAAATTGCAAAGCTTCTGTTAGGCAAAGGATACTGTTAATAGTACAAAATGACAACCAACAGACTGGGAAAAGATATTTACCAATGTAACATCTGATAGAGGTCTAATATCCAATATATACAAAGAACCAAATAACCCATAAAAAATGGGGTACAGAGCTAAACAAAGAATTCTCAACAGAGGAATACCAAATGTCTGAGAAGCACTTAAACTAAGGATGTTCAACATCCTTAGTTATCAGGGAAATAAATGAAAATCAAAACTACCCTGAGATTCTACCTCATACCAATCAGAATGGCTAGGATCAAAAATTCTGGTGACAGCAGATGCTCGTGAGGTTGTGAAGAAAGAAGAACACTCCTTCATTGGTGGTGTGATTACAAGCTTATACAAGCTCTCTGGAAATAAGTTTGGCTGTTCCTCAGAAAATTGGACATATTACTAGAGGAGGACCCAGCAATACCACTTCTGGGCATATATCTAGGAGATTTCCCAAGATGTAATAAGGACACATCCTCCACTATGTTCATAGCAGTCTTATTTATAGACAGAAGCTGGAAAGAACCCAGATGTCCCTCAACAGAGAAATGGATACAGAAAATGTGGTACATGTACACAATGGAGTACTACTCAGCTACTAAAAACAACAAGTTTATGAAATTCTGAGGGGAATGAATGGATCTAGAGGATATCATCCTGAGTGAGGTAACCAAATCCCAAAAGAACACACATGGTATGCACTCTCTGATAAATGAATATTAGCCCAGAAACTCAGAATATCCAAGATACAATCCACAAACCACAAGAAACTCAAGAAGAAGGAAGTCCAAAGTGTGGATACTTTGATCCTTCTTAGAAAGGGGATCAAAATACCCATGGAAGGAGTTGCAGAGACAAACTATGGAGCAGAGACTGAAAGAAGGACAATCCAGAAACAGCCCCACCTGGGGATCCTTCCCATATACAATCACCAAACCCAGACCCTATTGTGGATGACAGCAAGTGCTGGCTGACAGGAGCCTTACATAGCTATCTCCTGAGTGGCTCTTACGGTACCTGACTAATACAGAAGTAGAGGCTCAGAGCCATTCATTGGACTGAGCAGAGGGTCCCTAATGAAGGAGCTAGAGAATGGATGCAAGGAGCTGAAGGGTTTGCAGCCAATTAGAATGAACAACAATATGAACTAACTAGTTCCCTCAGAGCTCCAGTTACTAAACCACCAACGAAAGAGTACACATGGTAGCACTGATGGCTCCAGCAGCATATGTATAGCAGAGGATGGCCAAGTTGGTCATCAATGGGAGGAGAGGCACTTGGCCCTGTGAAAGTTCTATGCCCCAGTGTAGGGGAATGCCAGGGACAGGAAGTGGGAGAGGGTGGGTTGGTGAGCTGGTGAAGGGGTAGGAAATAGAGTTTGTTTTTTGTTTTTGTTTTTGATATTTTTTCGGAGGGGAAACCAGGAGAGGAGATAACATTTGAAATGTAAATAAAAAAAATATCTAATAAAAAAGAATCTGTACTCCTTAAAATAATACAGAACTGATAAAGGAAATAAGACAATTATTTAGAAATATTTACATAAGGAAGAACACTGCTAGCCTTGGGCTCTAAAAGCTGTTATGTTTTTTGAAGTGCATAAGCCCAAGCTTCCATCCTTACATCAGTATTTCTACTGGCTGTGTAAGATATTAGTGAAGTCAGATAACCCATTTGCGTCTGTTTTTTTTTTCATTTGTAATGCACAATAAATACTATCTGTAGATGAAAAGATTGTGAATTGTTTATTTGTAACCCAACAAATTCATTTAGTGAATTTTTTTATGTTGTTCACTTTATTTTCTTTTTGCTTTTTTTGTTTGTTTTTGAAACAGGGTTTCAGTGTATCCCTGGTTGTCCTGTAACTTGCTCTAAAAGTTAGGCAGGCATTGAACTCATGGAGGTCCACCTTCCTATGTCTCAGAAGTGCTGAAATTAAAGGCATGTATTAACAACACTAGGATATTGAATTATTACTAAATGATTATCTCAATAATTAACATAGATAGCTGCACATGTAAATGTACTTTATGATTTAACTCCATTTTGTAGGTTAATGGAATTTTTTGCTGCAATTAGACAATCATGGGATAAGTTTTTATTATGCTATGCTCTTTCTGTGATGCAGAATCTCATACTTGATCTCTTGAACTAATTGCAGAGTTGGAACTGGTGTTTTGTAATTTTCCTTCTATATTCCTGACAGTATTGTGGTTTTGGACTTTTCCTTTTTTGCTAAAATTCAGTGATTCTATTACATTTTGTGTTGATTATGAGTTTCTCAGTGGTTACGTATTCAATTTATTGACCATATTTCCAGAATTACTAACTTTTGCTAGTTTTTTCACCATTTTGATTTTATTTTTGAATTATCACTTATTTCAAAATTTTTCTTCTGTTAATTTATACTTTTCAGTAATGAAACACTACTCTGTATATGAAGTTTATTCTACTGAGAATATAATTGAGGTATAATGGTTTATATATGTAAAACCTAAATACACCAAATTGCTTTCATAAGAGAGTCGCAGAAAATAAGTGTGTTTATAAAGTAGGAACATGCTAAGTTTATATGAAAACAGAAACTTGACATCTTAAAAACTGTATTTTGTTATTGTGTTTCCATTGTTAATCTCTTCCCAAGATACAGTGCCCAACAGAAGCTCTCTGACTTTGAGAAATATTCTAGTCATTGACATGGTAAGATATTTATAACACATACAGCAGATTCCATTGCCTTAATACAATATTAATTGTACTTTCTGAATTAAATACTAAGTGCTTTACATTAACTGACATCTTCTGGTTAGTGGAGATGAGAGGAGATGCCTCAATAATTGACTATTAAGATATTTAAGATACTGGAAATCAGCTGGAAAGTGGAGGGATACATGCTTTTTTAAAATTCACTTTACATCCTGATCTCTGTCCCACCTCCAGATTTCCCATTCCACAGTTCTTCCCCCAAACCCTCCTCCGCTTCTCCTCTCAGAGAGTTGAAACCCCCCCAGGCTCAGGTGTGTCCTATCTAGGATCATGAAATCTCTGCAAGGCTAGACATTTCTTCTCCCACTGCAACAAGGCAAGATATCCAAGTTTGGAGAACAGATTACAGTTATAATAAACAACTTTAGGGTTAGTCCTCACTTCAGTTGTTTGGGACCTCCATGAAGGCCACGTTGTACATATTCTACATATATCCAGCCAATGTATGCTCATTTTTTAGTGGTTCAGTTTAAGAGAGAAACCAAGGGTCTCTTTTGGTCTTCTTGTGACTTTCCTATCCTCTTCAGGGGCCTTCAATCTTCTTCCAATACATCTTTAACCCCTATATTAAACAAGCCAAAGCAAACACAGACAATACTCCACTATTGTTCTTCTCAGAAATTAACTGTACATGTTCCTGAGGTTCTTTAATGATGATACAGAAAAAGTAAATAATATTTTTGTAGAAAAATTGTTTTCACAAACACACTGAAAATCTCTTTACAACAGTGTCATCTATGTAAGAAGGTAAACATGTTTGTAAATTTTCAAATATGATATGAGATATATATTATTGAGGAGGCTGAAATCTAAATTAATATTAAATCTTGATAATGTGACAGAAGTAGCAGCTCTAAAAGAAGAAGCATGAAGATAAGATCTACTTTGGTAATATAAATCTTATCACTTAAAAAAATTTTGTTAAGAAAAGAAATAAATAATATTTATTATCTTTGGTCTATCAATGAAGTAGCTTTGTATATGATTAACTTCTTAGTAGTAGACTCAGGGAAAGAATGCACAATACAAGTTACAATTTAGTAATATGATTTTATGTTATTAAATAATTGATTTATATAATATTACAATAAAATAGAGCAATTATTTGATATCATTTGCCTCAACATTTAAACATATTATATAATTATCTAGAATTGGTTAGAAATAGAGACAGTAGTTTATATTTATTGACTTTCTTAATGAGATCATATTTTCACAATATAAAACACAAAAACATATAGGATTGTTCTATGAAAAAAAAGAATTAAAGCAAAATAAAAGTTACAGAACATACCACTAACACAACTAGTGACTCATGAGCTCAAGAGTATGGATACCATAGAGGTAACTATCATCTGCATGTAAAGAATTCTTATAAGACCAACCTCATATTAAAAAATAATGCAAGTAGTGAATTATGCTTTTAAACTTCTGAATCCTAGCATCCATGGTGTCTAAAAGTTTCTAAATATTACCTATTCTGAAATTGCATATACTTAGTTGGTCAAACTATACAATATTTATATAAAATAGAAAAAATGTAAGTCAATGTGATCTAAGAAAAGTACCACAGTCTCTTACCTGCTCTCACCTCTCTTTGCCTCCCACTGTTTCTGTTTCAGTGTGTGCCTCTTCCTGTGTCTCACTATGACATACACACACCACAATATTCATAATTATATCAACTGAGAGTGCAGTTTTGAGCTGATAATTCTCCTGACTGTGTCCTTCACATCTTTATTTCTAAGGCTATAGATAAGGGGATTCAGCATGGGAATCATGATTGTATAAAGAGCAGTGGCCACTTTGACAAAGAGCCTTGAGCTGTTTGAGTTGGGAACACAATATAGGAGGAGTAAGATCCCATGGAAGATTGTTATGGCAGTCAGGTGGGAAGTACAGGTGGAGAAGGCTTTTCGTAGTCCTCC
>NW_022196897.1:74344475-74350649 GCF_008632895.1 Mastomys coucha | reverse complement strand
AAAAAAAAAAAAAAAAGAGCATTGCAAGAGAGAAAGAGAATCATATCCATGGTTAAATAATGTGACTGTTCAATATATTTCTCAAAGATTTTACTTAATAATTACAATTGCATATGTTGAGTATGTAGAGAATTGATACATCTTTTGACCTTGTCCCTAACAACAAATAATTTACATTAATCTAAGTCAATTATTTTCTAGGATAGACCATCATCTATACAATCATACTGTCAATGGCTTTGAGTTTATTGTACCTCTTTGAAATTTATTTATTCGGTCATATATTGGAGAGAAAATCTCATCTCTGAATTTAGATTACTTCTACTGTCTTGATACTACACAATTTGAAAAGTGTCTGATAATAATCTGCTACCACTTGATAATTACCATAGGTAATTTGGATAAAACCAGTATAAACATAAATTGTCTTCAATAGTCATTGCATAAAGACAACCCAGAATGATTACAAAATAGGTTATTTAAAAGATCTAAGTAAATTTTCTGACCCCAAACAAAGCATAGCATATTTAAAATAAAAGGATTCCTACAATTTAGATTTTTTGTATTCTCTATTAGCAAAGTTTCCATTATTTTCTCAATAGTCACATTCTTCGTACCTAAACACAATTTTTAATGTTGTGACTATAGAATCCCAAATACTGACTATAATTAATTTTATATTTTAGATGTATACCACAGAATATTAAATTTTTTATTACTATTAATATTTATTTATGTTTGTTTTTTATGAGTCTTATGCTTTACTTTGAATGTCCCTGAATAATTAGAATCCTAGTGTATTTTTATCTGTTTATAACAGTTTCAAGCCCCAAAAACCTATTTTAAATAAAGAAATTCAATTAAAAGATTTAGATTTACACTTGTTTTTGTGTCTTTGTTCCCTCCTTCACAACCTGATCTCTCATTTTTTCCTTTTACTTTTTTACTAGTTTTTTCACACTAGAAAATTTTTGTCTCAGAATACATAAGCAACTTTATTCTTTAGCACTGAAACTTGGATTATTATAGGTACATTATGAGGCTCAATACCCGTACCTCTGTATTCAGAATTTTGATGCAGAAAATTGATGACGTTGAGGAAATTTATGCAAATACTGAGAATATCTCAATACAAGAAGAAAACCATAATTTTATAATTTGGTATAGCTAATTAAACCTCTATTATTTGTATATACTGTATTTTCATTATCTATCGAAGAACTCATAGGCATATCCCATTTCTAGAGAAATATTGAAATAGTTGAAGTATGATTAGAGCATTATAAATTGTGCCAAGAATCCAAAAGAAGCAGAGCATATTGTAAAACTATCTAAAAAGTAGAAACACTCAGAAAAGTTTTAGCTGTCCATTCTCTAAGTGAATTTTTCAGTCCTGTCATTTTCTAGTGCTGGGAATAATACAAAATATAATAAAAACAAGAAAAATATAATCAAGACTTCTAAAACAATCATTGCTGAAATGATGTTATGGTGGAAAGATTTGTACAATAACTGAGATGTTCTTTGAAGCTTATTACAATAGATAACAAACAACCTTGTTAGATTACTACAGGGAATAAAACATGCAGATTTTATGGCACTTAAAAACAAAACAAAAGACTTGTAGAGCTGTATCTTGTCTCCTTTAAGAACTACGATTACGATTCACTTTTGGATCTATATATGCATTAATGCTTCCCCTAATTCCAGTGTGACATCAAAATTTTTTCATGCTTTCCTATCACGCTCTAGTTCTCATTGATAATCACGCTTATTGATATGGCTGTGGAAAAGTACTCCACATCAATGATCAGCAAATGAAAGACATAACACTATGTGTCCTCTGTGCTATTTTCTCTATTATTATCAACTTCATATCATTTTGACTAAGGGTTCTTTATTCTCTGATTATTGAATAATCCATGTTTTGCTTTATTGTAAAGACACTAATTTCATGAAGTTTGACATAATTTTATAAAATTCACAAATTAATACTGCTTTGCACACACTACAATGAATCATGTAAGAAGCACAAAAAAATTTTTTTCTTCATTCTTATCAGTATGTTCATTGCTTTAAAAATAAAACAAACCAAAAACAAAAACAAAGTCCCATTATATAGAGATAGATAGCTTGAAATTCACTAGACCAAGTTAGCTTTAAACTTACAAAACCAATCCTGCCTTTTCTTCCCAAGGGTTTAGATAAAAGGCATGATCACACAACATAGAAAAAGTGATGATTTTGATAAGTCACATGGAGGAGTTTAAGAGAGTATTTTGAGAAAAGAAAAAAAATGAAGTAAAATAAATGTAATAATTGAATAACATTTCAAAAGGCACATATTGACTTTTAGAAGTATCTTAACTTTTTTATCATTTGTGAAAAAATTATTGTTTGATGGTTTATATTCTGTTTTCCCAACAAGCTTTGTACACAGCTCTAAGAAAACTGATTTTCCTGTATCAATTCTGTCATATTTACTACTGCTCCATTTTTATTTGCAACTATTATATTCAGTTTTATATAACCTGCCTCAGATATTGTGTTATTTTAAGTAGACATGTTTTGAGGGTTTTATACTCTGCATCTAAATTCACTAAAGTCATCAGGATAAACTTTTCGGTAACTATTGGTTTAATATTTTGTACAGTAGCTTAACAGTAAGAAAATAGCTTTAAATTCAGTCAGTAAAATGAAAAATAAACTACAAGTTTAGTACCCAAATATGTATCATTAAATAAAATAGTAAGGTATCACTCTTTTCTAGCTCACATCGGTTTACTATTCGCTCCATCATGTGTGGACCCTGTGTATACCCACAGACTGAAGACAGAGACAATTTTAAAGGAACTCACCAAAATAGAGTCTTTTCTGGTATCCATTTTTATAATATTGATAATAATTAATAGTCCACATGTACAGTTTACATGAAAATTAAAATGCTTTTATAATCTTTCCAACTATAGTAGCAATTAATCACTGAAATAGAATTCAATAGCATACACAAATACTAATATTTTAGCAACTGAAAACTATTTGGGAAGAACAAAGAGGAGTCATGCAGTACACTGAAATGTGAAAATTTATTTCATGATATTGTTCATTGTTTAATCTGTAGCTGCTTGACACTTGGGACATAAACACAAAGGAATCCAAATTGCTTCTTGTCATGAAACATGTAGAAATAATTAAAGGAAATCTCCACACTGTTATTGAAAATATGATTTCCTCTCAGTAATCATTAGTAGACTCTCTCATGACCTGATAAATCCTAACACCATATAGATGATATATTCAATAAAGATATAACATTTATTTTAATATATTAACATAATTAATTTTTAATTTTTATACAGTTTCTCTCTCTCTCTCTCTCTCTCTCTCTCTCTCTCTCTCTCTCTCTCTCTCTCTGTCTCTCTCTCTTTTTGAGACAGAGTTTCTCTATATAGCTCTGGCTGTCCTGGAACTCACAGGATACCAGGAAATACTATTTTGGTGAGTTGTAGACCTGGCTGGCCTCAAACTCAGAAATCTGCCTACCTCTGCCTCCCAAGTGCTAGAATTAAAGGCAAGCACCACCATGGCCTGGCATGGTTTCTCATTTCATGAAAACTTGTACATTATTGAGAAGTAGACAGGATTTACATGAAAACATGGACCTGTTCTCACAAAGCATTTTGACTAGGAATTATATACTAAATATGTATTCAATTAGACCTTCATTGGTTTAGAAAACATTGTCACAATCACTCTATATACCCATTTATGCTTATCAGAACAAAAAATTAACTGCAACAGCTATGTTTTAAGTTTTCATGTTGTTTATCTTGCATGGAGATCTGCTGATTAAAAGTCAAGAGGCAGGCTCATGTTAGGAAAACAAGCTAACACCAAAGCTTCACTTCTCTCTGCAATGCTCCAAATCCAAGAGAGCAGTGTCACTCTCAGTCTCAGCACTAGCTCTGTAGCAGAGGACCTGCAGCAGCCTCCTCTCACCTGGCAGATCCTGGCAGATCCCACAGACTTTTCCTCCTAACTTTCCTCCCCCTAGCTGAAGCTTTGTCCTACTCCCAAACTCCATCAGCCACTCCCTGCTAACATAGAGGCCTCTCCAGTTATTGAAGAGGAGAGTAGCCTTAAACTCACTAGCACAGAAAAGACTTGATGAGTAGAACAGCATTATCACAGAGAATAACATCAACAGTTAGTAATTATAACTTCATAAAGCTGAGAATCTTGTGCATGCCAAAGGACATTGCCATTCAAAGTGGCAGCCCACAGAACTGAAAATATTTTCACTAATTACAGATTCAATAAAGAGCTAATATCAAAAATATGTGAATAGGTTAAAAACAAGATATGAAAACCAAATAACGCAATTAAAATTGTGGCACATATCAAAAGAGAGAATTCCAATTACATGATCTTACATTTATTAGATGTCTAAGGTCGATAGCAAAAATGATAATTCATGCTGGCAAAGATGTGGAATAAGAATACTTATGCATTGCTAGTGGGAGGGGAAACTTGAACAACCAGTCTGATAATTATTACATTGTTTACTTAGAGGGATGGGAATCAATTATGTTAATATCCAGCTATACCACTTTTGGGCAAGCAAGAGTGTACAAACTCTTGAGTACATGCCCAAGAGGGTACTATATCTTACCTAAAGGCCATTTGTTCAGCTGTATTTATTGGTACTATATTCACCTAGCCAGAAATTAGAAAAACCTAGATGTCTTGCACCAGAAGAATGGATAAAGAAAATGTACACTTACACAATTGGGTATTACTCAGCTGTTAAAAAACAAATAATATCATAAAATTTGAAGATAAATGTATGGAATTAGGAAAAACCCATCGTGAGTGGGGTAACCCATACCCAGAATATAAATATTGCACATATTCAATTATATGTGTTTATTGGCCATTGAGTGTATGTTAACCAAGCTACAATTTGTTGACACAAAGATGTTAGTATAGAGAAGGGAGTACATGGACACATGGCTCACTCTTGGCAGAGAGGTAGGATAGATTTAAGGAGTGGACTGCGGGTGGATGTGGGATTGGACTGGAAAGATATAATAGAGAGAAAAGGGAAAAGGAGATAGAGAAGGTAATGCAGTAAGAGGCAGCTATAATTGAAGAAGATTTGAGGCTTGAAATGGAAACCAAGTACAATGAAAATTACCTAAAATATATGAAAGAGATCCTAATAAAGTATCCAAATAATGTGAAACAATGCTCCAACTGGTCATGACTTGTCCCCAAATAAAGCTTGCAATAACAGGACTGGATTGTACCCAATCTGGTTAGCCAAAGTGACCTTACAGAAATGCTCAAACTATGTTGTCAATATATAAGTTGTTCTCTACAAAATGAAAGCAAGGCTCTACCGCTGTCAAGACTAACACAGATTATTGAATATCGAGATGTCAGGTGGTACCTACACAAAATTTTATATCTTCATTTAGTTTCTTTTTTTTCAGGAGCATTCTCTGAAGGCTACCAAAGGAGAAACACAAACATAACCAATCCAAAAACTCTTTGGTCTATAGTCCTGTAAAATATGCTAAGGCAATGTTGGCACAAAGTTTGTGGGAATAGATGATCAATAGCTGACTTTACTTAAAGACCACTCAGCCAGGTGGAACCCCTACTCAACATTTCTTGGGTTACCAAGAACCAGAGACTAGAGGCATAGAGTAAAACTAAATACTAATGGTCATAAAAGATTCCTAGTGATAATTCAGCTACATTTATATCTCAGTTTCTTATTCATCCATAATCAGAGACGCTCCATCTAATCTCTCCCCTGAGAACACAGGGGCCTCTATGGAAGAGGAGGCAGGAAGGACATAAAAGTGAGAAGGAATGGATGGCACCAGCTGAACCCATCCTTCTAAATTGTATCTAAAGCTAAGATCATAAGGACTCACAGAGATGAAGCAGCAAGCAGAGTCTGCTCAGCTTCACACTAGATCCTCGCTCATACATTATTGCTTTCATTTTAGTGTTTTTATGGTATCCCAAGTGTGTGAATGAGCAGATCTCTAATTCCTCTGCTTTCTTCTAGGCTCTTTCTCTTCCATTTGCTTGTCATGCCTAACATTGATATGATGGGTTTTGTTTTATCTTATTACATTTTATTTTGTTGTATTTTTGCTG
>NW_022196897.1:74329918-74344465 GCF_008632895.1 Mastomys coucha | reverse complement strand
AAAGAAACGGAATGGATTTAAATGGGAAGAGATGTAGGGAGGAACTGGCAAGAACAAAGAGAGAATAAAATGTAATCAGAATAAGTTATATGAGAACAGAATCTATTTTCAATAAGAGAGAAAGAAAAAGATAGTTAATCTACATTGCTTAAGGAAACATGCTTTAGTTTCAGTATAAAGAAACATAAATGAAGTTTGAACTTAGTTAGAAGAATCTTCCCTATAGTATACCTTTCATACTGCTTGAAGGTACTATTCAGTCTTCTGGAGAAGTCAGCCATGGTTGTATCTCGCTATGCTTGTTAATTAAAACACTAACAGATATATCACAGATGGATCATGCCCATTGAAGCAGCAGTGTCATCAATGCTATCAGGGTAACCAACTGCTTTCTGATTAGTCTTCAGATCTGGGCTTATGAGAAAGGAATTCATGTCTATAGAGTAAATCTGGAAAACAAACAAACAAATAAACAAAAATCTAACATTTGAGGCATCATAAGTCCTGGGGGAATCTACTACAATTAGTATGCTAAATGGACATTCTGTTAAACTGTATTCTATTTATGTTAATTTGAGTATATTTGTGCTGCTCTTGGTTGTGGTTAGAGCAGTTCTGTTTATAATTGGCAATGATTTGTAAACAGAATCATCTCTACAAATATATTAGAATATAGAACTACTGAGTGCACAGCCTAAACTTTTGTACAGCACACCCTTAAGGCCCTCTTTGACTTTTTATGTAAAAGTTGTAAGCAGTATGTAAAAATATGTGCAGTGTATACCTTGAGTTTCTGACCCACAGTCTTCTGCTTACTTTGTTTATCCTTGATTGAAATTAGATCAGTTCTTTGTTTTACATTCTCCATCTTTCTCTTTTAACTTTTTGCTTATTCAAAGAGATGACTATCCACTGAGGATAGTGATTTTTAAGTAACATTTTTATTAATTTCTTGAGAAGAACCTAATCTATCTATCTATCTATCTATCTATCTATCTATCTATCTATCTATCTATCTATCTTAAATTAACTTATTTTTTCCACTCCATATTCCATTCCCCACCCACCCATCCACCCTCTGACTGCTCCATATCCCACATCTTCTCCCCACTTCCTGTCTCTACATGGAAGCTCCCACCCCCACCCCACTTGACCTCTAAACTCCCTAGGGCCTCCAGTCTCTTGAGTGTTAGGTACAACATCTCTAAATGAATACAGACCCGGAAGTCCTCTACTGTATGTGTGTTGGGAGCCTCATATCAGCTGGTGTATGCTGTCTATTTCAGTATTAGAGAAAGGATCACAAAACCAGGCAAAGGAGTAAGACACACCATTACTCACACTGTTATGAGTCCCCCCAAAACACCACGTTAAACAGCATTTATGCAGAAGACCTAGCATAGATGCAAGAAGGTTCCATGATTGTTGCTTCAGTCTCTGTGAACTATGAGTACCCTATGAGTACTGATTAGTTGGTTCTGTGGGTGTTGCTTTTATGTTATGCTTTACTCTTCTGGCTCCTACTATCTTCTCTCTTCCTCCTCAGTGGCTTCCCTGAACTTCATGCAATGTCTGTGCATGACTCTCTGAATCTGCTCCAATCAGTTGCCAGCAGAAGTCTCTCTGTTGGTGATTGGGGAAGGCGAAAGTCTGTGAGTGTAACATAATGTTAGGAATAATTTCATCAACTTTTTCTTTTTCTGGTCAATTGGGTTTGGTTCTACCCTAGGTCTTTTAGCTACCCAGCTTCAGATTCTTGGCCATGTAGGCAGTATGGGATATGACCTCCTCTTATGATTTGAGCCTCCAATTATACCTTGCATTAGTTTGCCACTCTGACAACCTCTGAATATCCATTGCCCCAGCATAGCTTGCAAGCAGGAAAAATAGTGGGTTGATGATTTTTTTTTTGGCTTAAGGTAGCAGAGGGGGAAGAACTTCAGCAGGGGTAAGATTTGGTCTTCTGACACATTTAGGGTTGTTTTTTAATAATAAGACATTTACCAATCTATGTCTAAGTTACTTTGCTGCTGTAGCTGACCTATTAGTATCATTGAGGCCAGAAATTTCAGTCTCTGGCATTTAGCATCTCATCATAAACAGTATGGTATTAAGTAAAGGATTAATTGGTAGAGCCTTTCCCTTTTGTCTAGATGTCTCTTGTTTCTCAGGCTAGGGGTAAATTTGTAGCATTAACTTCTATTGAACCAGGAGAAGAAAATCACTACATTTGTAGAAGAAAAAAACTTTTACATAAGCAAGCTGTACTGGCTAGTTTAGTGTGTCAACTTGACACAGGCTGGAGTTATCACAGAAGGGAGCTTCAGTTGGGAAGTGCCTCCATGAGATCCAGCTGTGGGGCATTTTCTCAATTGCCCCTTGTGGTTGGTGCCATCCCTGGGCTGGAGGCCTTGGGCTCTATAAGAGAGCAGGCTGAGCAAGCCAGTAAAGAACATCCCTCCATGGCCTCTGCATCAGCTCCTGCTTCCTGACCTGCTTGAGTTCCAGTCCTGACTTCCTTTGGTGATGAACAGCAATGTGGAAGTAAGCCAAATAAACCCTTTCCTCCCCAACTTGTTTCTTGGTCATGATGTTTGTGCAGGAATAGAAACCCTGACTAAGACACAAGCATAAACTTTCATAAATTCATATACAGATTCCCACATGCATATTTATGTATTTCCATTCATACCGGCCTGCTCTTTCTTCTCTCTTTGTGGCTTCTTTTATCCTCTTTCGCTTAACATTCTGTATATTGCCCTCTTACTTTTTTAAGTTGCCTTAAATTCTACTTTGCATTCTTCTTCTAGTATAGCTCTTTCCTGGTTCTCTGATGTCACAATAATGCTCTTATTCTCAATACTATTTCTATCAACACAATGCCTTTACTTCTAAATTCTTCAGTTCAGTTCTGTCAAAAATAATTCTCCTCAGTTCAGTTCTGTCTAAAAGGTATCTATCTAAAAAATGTGTTCTCAACTCAGTTCTGTTTCCTCCATTTGTCCTCAGCACTTATACCTCTTTCAGAATACATAATCACATGGTAAGTTCACCACAGGTTTATACATAAGTCTAAATCATAAGTCAAATAAGAAGTTTACAACAGATAATGTTCACATACATATCCAGTAGGAGTAATTATCTGGCTAAATATTCATCATTAATTCCATCTTATTCTGAATTACAAAGCCCTCAAAACTGAAAAATAAATGTCATCAAAAAAGTAGAAGGCTGACTATATAGCACAGATTGTGAAAAACTTAACCTAGAAGTGTAGGGACTACAGCTAGCCTAGCCCTCATATAAAGTCAGACATGTTTTCTTTCCAACATATAATCTCAGCACTGAAAAGGTTTAGTCAAAATCCCCTGGAAAAGATAGACAGAGATTGTACTGAAAATAGTGAGCCTTACGTTCAGTGAGAAGCTCTGCTTAATATACCTTGGGGAATGGCCATTTCTATCATACATATACAGCCACATGCACTTTTAAACACTTGTGCACCATACCCATAAGAATTTACATGCATACATATTTATGCAAAATAAGTAACAGAAAATAGATTGGTATATATGATGTAATAACATTAGGTTTAAACTTCACATTTTCAAAAAAAGAAATGAAGATTGGTAGACCAAAACAATATTTCTGAACCCATAGGGTTCATTTTCTTATGTTGTTTTTATTTGTTCATGTGTATATGTTAGAGGATGTCTTCCTATGTGTTTGTTTTTGAAAATATATAATATGGTGATGAGCTATCCTCCATGTAACTGAGTAGTACACATGGTGGGACTGACTGCTCTGGCAGCATGTGTATAATAGAGGATGGCCAAGTCGGTCATCAACGGGAGGAGAGGTCCTTGGCCCTGTGAAGGTTTTGAGCCCCAGTGTAGGGGAAAGCCAGGGACAGTAAGCGGAAGAGGGTGGGGTGGCGACCAGGGGGAGGGGAGAAGGAACAGGGGTTTGTTCTTGTTGACTTTTGGGTTCTTTTTTTTGTTTTTGTTTTTGTATTTGTTTTTTTTTTTTTGAGGGGAAACTGGGAAATCTGACATGTAAAGAAAGAAAATATCTAATAAAAGAAAAAAATATAATATGGTGATGAGCTATCCTTTACTTTTTCTCGAGTTAAATGTAGTATATTGTCCACAATGCCTAAATTAAGATACATTTATGGTTTTATAGTAACAGTTGACAATGAACAAAATAAATAAAATTCAAAGTTACATGTAGTGCATCACTTTTTAGTAACTTTAAAATAATAATAAAAAAAAACCTAAGATTACTAGCTAAAAGACAACTAGGTAAAAACACTATAGATTTTACACACAAAAAAGTAACATCATGAAAATTCACACAATTTTGACAAGAGAACATCTTTGTCCATTAGGTCATAGATTTCATTTAACTGAGTAAACATGTATGAAATTAGCTTCTATATCATTTAGTAATGATTTCATGTTTTAAAATGAAAGTAGTTGTATTTTCCTCTATGATTTTAATATAATTGTTTAGAAACAAAAATGAAATGCATCTTTCTCTTCCTTTCAGCAGTATGTGAATTTATGTAGATGATATTTTATTCCTCCTAGTGACATTTGGGACTTTCATATGATAAGCCTATGCCTTGATACTTCTGTGTTATTCTTCAGTGCTTAATTAAATTTCTGGTTGGGACTTTCTTACTGAAAATACTGCAATAAGTTAGTAAACATTTATATTTTGTTTATTTACCTTTATAAACTGATTGAATTGGAATCATTGCTACTTCTATCACAGTTCCCAAAGCACAAATACATACTGTAATCCCCTGGTATGAAAACAAAGCAGCACATTTTTCAAAAGTCTATAATATTGTTGTAATGGGCTCTCCAGATAGTAAATTCATAAAGACAGAAAGTAGCTCATCTATAAATAATCTATACTTTATCATTTTATAAGTGAAAAAATGAAGTACAATTTGTGATCTACATTTTATTTTTTGTTTAGTCATTCCCGAACCAAGATTAAAAGGAGAGGAAAAAATACAGAAAAACAGTTATATCAATAAGCCTGTCAACATTGTCTTTGACAGAACTGTAATAAAAAAATACTCATAACAATTTACTGGTGGACATGAAAGAATGATACAGTTTATAGAACTGTTGAGGGGTTCATGAGAACATGAACCTCAAATCTGATGTATTCAGAACACTATTATTTGTTAGGTTATGTTTAGTCATAACTTTACCAAATTGAGTTTCAATAGTGTGAATTAACAGACATAATACTTACAACCAGATCATTTTTTTGAGAGTGGCATTAACACTTTCAGTAACTTATTTACTTCTTAGCCAATTCACCTAAAATTACAGAATACATGCAGTTGATTTACAAATGCTGCAGTAGAATGAAAGACAGGTTTTCCCAGATGAATTTGACAATTGTTCTTCTCATGTCATTGAAGAAATTTGTTGGGACTTTGATGAGGGTTGCATTCAATCTGTAGATTGATTGCCTTTGGTAGGATGGCCATTTTCACTATGGCAATTCTGCCAATCCATGAGCATGGGAGATCTCTCCATTTTCTGAGATCTTTGATTTCTTCTCATAAGAGACTTGAAGTTGTTGTACAAATCTTTCACTTGTTTGGTTAGAGTTACTCCAAGATATTTTATAGTATTTGCGGCTATTGTGAAGGGAGTTGTTTCCCTAATTTCTTTCTCAGCCAGTTTATCATTTGTATAAAGGAAAGCTACTGATTTATTTGAGCTAATTTTATAACTGATCACATTTTTGAAGTTGTTTATCAGGTGTAGAAGTTCTCTGGTAGGGTTTTTGTGGTCACTTATGTTTAGTATCATATCATCTGCAAATAGTGTACATTTACTTCTTCTTTGCCAATGAGTATTCACTTGATCTCTTTTTGCTGTCTTATTGCTCTTGCTAACACTTTGAGTACTATATTGAATAGATATTGGGAGAGTAAGCATCAATGTCTTGTCCCCGATTTTAGTGGGATTGCTTCAATTATCTCTCCATTTAATTTGATATTAGATGTTGGTTTGCTGCATATATCTTTTAGCTATGGGCCTTGAATTCCTGATCTCTCCAATACTTTTAACATGAATGGGTACTGTATTTTGTCAAATGCTTTTTCTGCATTTAAGGAGATGACCATGAGATTCTTTTTTCTTTGAGTTTGCTTGTATAGTAGATTACGTTAATGGATTTTTGTATATTGAACCAACCTTGCATCACTGGGATGAACCCTACTTGATCATGGTAAATTATAGTTTTGATGTATTTTTGGATTCAGTTTGTGAGACTTTTATAGAGTATTTTTGCATCAATATTCATAAGCAAGATTGGTCTGAAGTTCTCTTTTTTGGTTGAGTGCTTGTGTGGTTTAGGTATCAAAGTAATTATGGCTTCATAGAATGAATTTTGTTTTTAGTTTTTGGAATAGTTTGATGAATAGTGTTATTAGGTCTTTTTTGAAGGTCTGGTGGAATTCTGCACTAAATCCATCTTGCCCTGTGCTTTTGTTGTTTGGGAGCTTTATAATGATTTCTTATATTTCCTCATGGGATATGGGCCTGTTTAGATAGTTTACCCGCTCTTAATTTAATTTTGGTATGTGGTATCTGTCTTAAAAAACACCCATTTCATGTAGATTTTCCAGTTGTTGTTGTTTTTGTAATTACCTCTGTTTCTGTTGTTATGTCTCCAACTACTCTGGAAATCAATCTGGAGGTTCCTCAGAAAATTGGAAACCAATCTACAGAAGACCCAGAAATACCACTCTTAGGAATATACCCAAAAGATGCCATAGAGACATGTGTTCCACTATGTTCATAGCGGCCTTTTTTGTAATAGCCAGAAACTGGAATCAACCCAGATGTTCCACTACAGAAGAATAGATATAGAAAATGTGGTTCGTTTACAAAATGGAATACAGCTCAGCTATTAAGAATGAGGGCATCCTGAGTTTTGCCGTAGATGGAACTAGAAAATTTCATCCTGAGAGAGGTAACTCAGACCCAAAAGGACATGCATGGTATATACTCACTTATAAGTGGATAAAAATATACTGAATACCCAAGATATGGTTCACAGCACTCAAAAAGTTCAATAAGCTGAAGCACCCAAGTGAGAATGTCTCTGTTCCACTTTGGAGGGAGAAGAAAGCAACTACAAGGGAGGGAGGGAGGGAGGAAGGGAGCAAGGGAGAGACCTGGGAGAGAAAGGGGATGGGGGTGGGGGGAGAGGGGAACATGATCATGTGTTGGGTGGGGCAAAAGGACTGAAATCCATGAGGGCCAGCAGAAAGAATGGAAACACGCAACCTCAGGAGGTAGGAGGTTTTGGGGACCCTCCAGAATATACCACAGACACGGGAGGTAAGAGACTTTTAGGACTCAAAGAAAGGGACCTTAGGTGAAATGCCCTATAGTGGGGAAAAGGAACTTGTAGAGCCTAACTCAAGCAGAAAGACAGGGCATCAAGTGACGGATCCGATTGCATCACACAGTCAAAAGTCTCACCCACAATTGTTCTTGTCTGATAGAACTTCAGGGATGGAAATGTAGAAGTGCCTGAGGAAATGAAGGTCCAGCGCCAAGACCAAAGTGGGGAACCAGCTCAAGGGGAGGTCCTAAGTCCTGACACTATTACTGAGGCTGTGAAGCACTCATTAAAAAAGGAGCTATCATGATTGGCCTCTGAAAGACCCAATAACCAGCTGAAAGGGTCAGATGCAGATATTTGCACCCAACCAATGGAGAGAAGCTATTGACCCCTGTGGTTGAATTAGGTAAAAACTGGAAGAAGCTGAGGAGGACAACCTTGTAGCAGGACCATCAGGCTCAATTAATCTGGACACCCGAGATCTGTCAGACAGTGGGCCACCAACTAGGCCACATACACCAGCTGATATGAGGCCCCCAATACATATACAACAGAGGACAGCGAGGCCTAGGTTTAGTCAGAGAGGATGCAGCTAACCCTCAAGAAACTGTTGGCATCAGGGAGTTTAGAGGTCTGGTAGGGTGGGCGTCTGGGGTGGGGACATCCTGGTGGACACAGGGGGTCGAAGAGGAGGTATGGGATGTAGAAAAATAAGATGGTACTGGAGCCAGGAGGGGAATAAAATCTGAAGTTTCAAATTAAAACAAAAACAAACAAAAAGAAAGAAGACAGGTCAACTGCATAGAAATTAGCAAAAATTAAGCTTTTCTTTGTATTTCAATGTATTTCAAATAATGCCTTCTGCCATGTTGTTGATTTTACATTTATAGTTATGCATACTAAGTAAGAAATACTAATTATTTTATAGTTAGCAATAAAATATTTATCACTGTCCACTATCCAGCTAGAGTCAGACTTAGTTATGGTTGGATCCTACCATCCGATTCAGAAACCAGGATTCCACTCTTTTTACACAGTAGAGAGGCCAAGTAGTGGTTCAACTATGCATTATGTGAAAAAGCCCCAATTTCTAAAGGTTTTACAATTATGAATGAATCATTTCTCAAAAATTTCAGCTCCTAAAACCATCATTTTGAAGATTGTATTTTCAAGATTGAAGCAAGCAAGCCTTAAGCATATTCATATATTCTTTTGTGGAAAGATGAATGGTTAATTGCAAAAACATTTTAGAGGTACACATTCAAAAAGCGTTTTATCTAATGGAAAAATCCTTCATAGTTACTCTTCTTCCTAGTGTCCTGTTATGCCCATGGTGTGCTCCAAACAGAAAATAAGGAATACTTCTTGGCATTTATATCTCTAGTAAAACAGATGGGAGTAAAAAAAAAATGGGAGGATACTTTAAACTGTGACCTATAAAGCCTGAGACAACCCATAGTATTTAGCTTCTTTGATGAGTGTACAATCAACAATGCCCTTCTGTCTTAGACCCTTCAAATGTACTGTGACTTCTTCCAGGAAAGTACTTTAGCTATCAAAAATTAAACAAATTAAGGTGCAAAATACTATGCAAATATATCATAATTTCTTCTAGGCATATTAATATCTTTATTATGCATTCAAAGCTGAAGTATCCACAGTCATTTCAAATATTACGCTAAATTTGTCTGTGCATGTTTGTGTATATGCATGTTTCATAATACACCATCCATTAATTGTGCACCTAATACATACAAAAATGTTATATTACCGCATATCCCATTTTGTTTTTTCAATATTCTTTGTCCAAAATATGATGAAAATGTTTTGAGTTAATGAAAAGTTATACTTAGATCTGAAGTAAAACAAAGATAATATGGTAATTTGAAGATATTTAAGTAAAGAAAAAGTAACATTAGGAGCTGGAGAGATGGCTCAGAGGTTAAGAGCACCGACTACTCTTCCAAATGTCCTGCGTTCAAATCCCAGCAACCACATGATGACTCACAACCACCCATAATGAGATCTAATTCCCTCTTCTGGTGTGTCTGAAGACAGCTATAGTGTACTTATAAATAAATCTTTTAAAAAAAGTAACATTAAATAAGAACTAAAGAAACAAAACTAAAATAGAACCTATAACCACAGAAGCATATAGAGATGAAGAAACAGAAAAGCTACATTAAAGAAATGATACATAGTTGATGGAGAGAAATTCTATCACACAGAGAGAAGCTGAATATTCAGTCATACAGAACCACTTCAGTCTCTCAAGATCTTTTATATAAGGGACACTGACCACTTTTTCAAGTGATAAAGATTATCAGACAATTAGTTGCAGATTTTTATACATAAAAATATGCTTCCCAAAAAATCTGCTCATGTGCTACTATATGAAGTGCAATGATTTTACATTGAGAGTGTCAGCAAGACCCATGTCTTTGATTTTAACATCATAATCAGGTAAGGCTTCTGGGATTTCTCAATGCCATAAAACGTTTTATCTCAATCTCTATCTAACTGTCAGGGCTTCAATCTATAATGTGTTTATTTCTCCAACATGTAAAATTTTTGTTCTCTAGTCAACAAAACCTTTCTTCTGCACACTAAATTTAAGTAATTTCCTCCAGAAGATATTCTGTATATTATCTATTTCAGGATTATTTTGAAGTTTACTATAAATTTTTGAAGTTTAAATAAAAACTGTTGCTTATATAACAAAATAAATTTATTACAAACTAATGAGTTTACCATAAAACATAAGTTATATAATAGGTAAAATGAAATAGTGAATGTTCATTAAACAGAGTACTCAAAGCTACTACAAAACAAATAAGTAGTCAATTTAATAATCAGAAAAACTTTATAGTCATGAGCAACATGTACAACTGTATTAGACTTGTAATAGAATGTCATATTTTGAGCTCTATTCTGTTTATTCTATGTTGGTGTTACAACAAATACACATTTTACTGTCTTAAACTACAAATCACAGCCATCTTCTAAGACATCACTGTAATTTTCCAGAAAATAACAAACATATTTGTGAGTGGACAAGCACATATGATAAAATTGTTTAGCACCACATTTTCATTTTAAGTTTTTGCAGAGCCTCTTTTACATCCTTGTTCCTTAGGCTGTAAATTAGAGGGTTCAGCATGGGAATCACAAGAGTGTAAAACAGAGAGGTTATTTTGTCTTGGTCCAGGGAATATGAGGAACTAGGCCGGAAATACATGAAGAGTACAGTACCCTGGAAAATGGCAACTGTGGTGAGATGGGAAGTGCAGGTGGAGAAAGCTTTGAACCTCCCCTCAGTAGAACTGATCTTCAGTACTGATAAAATGATATAACAATAAGACAGCAGGACTCCTGAAATGGTGCTCAGTTCAATGAAACCAAAAATAGTAAATAAGGCCAGTTCATTGATGTGTATGTCAGAGCAGGAGAGCAGGTAAAGTGGAGGTAAATCACAAAAAAAGTGGTTGATCTCATTAGAACCACAGAAACATAAACGGAATGCCAAGGTTGTATGTATCAAACCATCTGTTGTTGCAACCAGATAAACCCCAACCATGAGCATGGAGCATACCATGCTAGACATGTTCACTGTATAGAGTAATGGATTGCTGATGGCCTGGTATCTATCAAAGGCCATAACCGCTAGCAGTAGACACTCAGAATCAGCAAAGATGCAGAATATCAAAAACTGCAGAGCACAACCAAAAAACGAAATTGATTTCTCTGAAGCTAAGAGATCCAGCAGCATCTTGGGTCCAATTGCTGTACAATAGCAGAGGTCACAGAAAGAGAGATTGGTGAGAAAAAAGTACATAGGTGTGTGGAGCTGAGCATCCACTCTAATTAAAATTATCATTCCAAGATTGGCAAGAAATGCAATAAGATAAACAAATAGGAATGTGATAAACAGGGCCACCTTTGTGTCAGCATTATTAGTAATTCCTGAGAAAATGAATTTGTCCACAGAGGAGCAATTTTCCCTATCCATTCTTCTTCTTTTGTCGAATTTAAAAGCCAATTTCAAAGTGGGCTAGATGCATTGTTAGTTATCTCTAAAAAAATAAGAAAGAAAGAAAAGAAAACAATAACAATTCATTTTCTGTGTTGTTATTCCCTAAGAAATCTTTCCAGTCATATTACTCTGTAAGTAGACCTTTATGATCATAATGAAACATATTTGATAGTCTGAGAGTTCAGTTGTCATGTGTAAAAGCCACTTACCATTGTGAAAAATATAACTTCTTATATTTTTAACATTTTAAAACTGTCTTCTGTTTTGCAAAAAATGCTTCTGATTTAATGGAATCTTAATTCATCTTCAATATTTGTGTACAAACATCAATCATAGAAATATTAGGCTATACAATAAAAGGATAGACTTTTTACATTTAAAGCAAAGCATTCACCTGATAAAATATTAAATGTAAGTATTCAGATTCTTCAAATTCATGACTGTATAAAAGGATATTCATCATTTCAAATGCAATGGAAGTATCTGGCACTGTTTGGTAAAAAACAAAATCATTTTATTCTGATGCTGTGTAGCCTGTATCATTCAGAAACAAAGGAATAATGTCAGGTTTTAACTAAGAATATGTTTTATTTTCACTTGTCTATGTCTGCTCCAAATAGTGTTCTAGAGATAAAATATTAGATTATGATCACTTGGGAGACATTAAAATAAAACTGGTTAATGTATAAATCAACACACTATTCTTTGCTTTTTAAAAAGTTTGTATGTCAAGCATATCTTTTGAATTTGAAAAGGGAATAAAGAAATATGAATCTTTCAGAGATACATATGTTTGTCTTTTATATATGGTGGATTTGCATCCTTAAATTTTGACACATAAATGAAATATGTGGAGTGGGAAATAGGGAAAGATATACATTAAAGATAATTTTTATTATTTTACCATTATAAGTATTATTTTAGCTTACATGGTGTTGAGGTGAAGTTGTGCTACCATGTACTGTTATTTATAAGGTGATATCTATTAAAAAAAGAAACCATCAACAGAGAACTGTAACAAAAACTTCAGTTAATGTGCATATCCACTGGTGGTCAAACAAGCAAAGAGTTGCTTGTGAACTAGATTAAGATAAATTAAGTAAATTGTTATTTGGATAATTCTAACAGTTTTATTCAAAGTCTTCTATTTTTGAGAACAAATTTTCATCTATTCATTACACTTTAGATTTTACTGATATAAATAATGAAAAATTGGTTCATCTATATGGCTTTTACCCACCTCTCACAAATCGATATTTTTAGCCTGTGCTTTTAACTGCTGAAACGCAGTAACCTACCTTAGCTGAACAGTTCAATGGTGAGTGAATGCTAGCTGGTGTTTTTTCATGTCAATGAAAATTTGGTGTCTATATCACTGAGGCTCTTCCCCTAAGGCTTTTGTGTAATGAAAACATTTAATTTATTATTTTCTCGTTCTGTATTTTCCCCAGTGAATAAATGAGCACCTTAGGCAAAACTTGAACTTAAATATTGATGACAACCAATTGATCTACGTCAGAATGAAACAAAAAATTAATTATACATTTTAAAACATAATAGATTAAAGCATAATATGTATTTAAAAATTTGTATTCTAAACAGAAATGAATTAAACCAAAATGTTTACAAACTTAAATATTTTAATTGTCCTTCTAGTGTTTATTTCATTTTGAACCATTATCATAAATTCTATATTGGAAAATTACTAACTTTCAGTAATCAAGTTTTGATATATAAAACTTGATTTATAAAGTGAAATGAACAGTTTGGGAAGTAAACTCTTGTTTAATTTTTTTTAATCCTTAAATTATATCTTTACTTCTCTGTAATTCCAGATATTCATTATATCAATATTAAATGTATGTCTTTTGTGTATACAGGACTTTATTACTTTCCTCAGTCCTTAGGAAGTTATAAAATATTTCTAATTCTTTGGGATTTATTTCTTTATATTATAAATATATATACTAAATATAATATGGTAGTGTAGTTTTATATATATATATATTTGTAAATAACATATAGTGTATACACTACATATTTATATATGATATATGTTACTGAGGTTAAATATATTTTTATATAATATAACATCATTTGCATATAACATCAGATACAATAAGTTTTGTTTTGCTTTGTTTTGTTTTGCTTTGTTTTGTTTTTCAAGACAGGGTTTCTCTGTATAGTCCTGGATGTCCAGGAACTCACTCTGTAGACCAGATTCACTCTGTAGAGAGGCAGGTGGATTACAAACTCAGAAATCCACCTGCCTCTGCCACCCAAGTGCTGGGATTAAAGGCGTGCACCACCACTGCCCAGCTGAGTTTCATATTTGTTATTAGTCTTTCATTTACTGTGGATTGAATAACTACTGGGTTCTTGGACCTTTATGTTGGTAGACCTTCATTGTTCAAGTATCTGTACTATAGCCTATAAGCCATACTTTATGTGAATGTATGTAAATATTCTAAACATTTTCTTCCTGTATAGAACCCTGACTCTTTCAAGGAGGATAGTCAGTACAGAAGAAACAAAATGGGTGAGAAATAAATAACACTAAAAACTGATTACTAAAAATTGCCTAAAAACTGAAAAGAAAGCTTATTCTATATTTATCTATATATGCATATTATAAGTAATATACCTTATGTATGTCTATTATATATACCACACATGAGAAAATTCCATTTGACCAGTTGGTCAGGAGAGACTAGGAGGCTCACAAGTCCTAGAGGGATGGTACTCTGGTTTCCCTTGAGAGATTGACATAAATCACTTATTTCTGAATACACTTTACACTTAAGATTCAGGACTTGGAAAATTACAGCTGCATCTGATCCTATTTTCCCCAATAGTGACCAGCATAGTACTACAATGGTGCAATTGTTACACTTATGTCTTGGCATTGACCAACAGCTATATGATTGGATTTAAGTCATTTCACCAGTAGTGAAATCATGCCTTAAAGTGGAAGTGGAAACCTAACCAACCATTCATGCTTAGTGGGGTCATAAATCTCAGAGATGACACAATTAATGTCAATTTCCTAAATTAGGTATGCTATTGAGTGCATTTTCTTTTTTTTTTCTTTTTTTTTTTTTTTTTTTTTTTTTTTTTTTTTTTTT
>NW_022196897.1:74328815-74329803 GCF_008632895.1 Mastomys coucha | reverse complement strand
CAGGGTTTCTCTGTGTAGTCCTGGCTGTCCTGGAACTCACTCTGTAGACCAGGGTGGCCTCGAACTCAAAACTCCACCTGCCTCTGCCTCCCAAGTGCTGGGATTAAAGGTGTACGCCACCACTGCCAGGCATTTTAGTGCATTTTCAATGCTTACTCTCATGTTAACAGATAAGTGTAGTTCTTCTTCTTTAAAGAAGCTTCATTTGCACCAGAATAAAGACTGATAAAGAAAGCCATAAATAGTAAAACTGCATAGAAAAACTGACTGATATTGCTCTGGCCAAGAAGATACAACTAGAATATAACCCCAACAACTAAGAGTCATGGAACATAGCCTAAAGCAAGAAGACAGGGCTAAATAAGCAGGATATCTACTGTAAGATTTTATTTTTTAGATAAGACAGGAGATATCCTCATGAAATCTCAGCAATGTGGTTGCTTAAATGAATTGAATAATGAAAACACCAATTGGCATACCACAGTGAATAGGGAAAATCCCTAGAAATAAGCCACTGCATATTTTTCCAATTTCAAGTGATCATCCTTAAAGTATTTATATAGAGTAATCTACATTAAATTGATGCTTTACATTGCATTCATTTATCTATTTGCAAAGACATATAATACTAAAAGTTAGTAAATAGTAAATTATTAATCAGTACGTTAGTAAATAGTTAAAAATACTAAGATAATGAATTTGAAAGGGAACAGAGGGAGGGTAGCATAGGCACTGATACAATTCTGTTCAATTACAAAAATACTGAGTATGAAAGAAATAAAACTAGAGAAAGTAAAATAAGGTAAAAATTATAAAAGCTGGTAGGAATGACCAAAGTTTTAAACAAAAACTTCATCAATGCAGATGAATAATAATACTAAGAAAAATGTTTAATATTCATATTAAGAAATTCAGGAGCCACAGGGAGGCAGGGACATGATCCTCTCAGCTTCCGAGTGACAGAGGAGGTTCAGCGTCCTCCTCTGCC
>NW_022196897.1:74282774-74328804 GCF_008632895.1 Mastomys coucha | reverse complement strand
TCCTACCATTCTTGTAAAATATTCCATTGTATTTGTCTAAACAAGATAGGTGCATTTCAGTTAATAATGTGAAGTTCAACATTAATCTCATCATTGCTACTTACCCTGTCATTCTACTGGAGGTGAATCTTAAGATGGTCTTTAATTCTTTCTTTAAGAAATCACTTTTGACTGCTGAGACTCTTGAGTTTTCTAACCTGTCAGATAGTGCAAATATGAATTCAAGAGCAAAGATCACTTAAAATTATAAAATATATGTGATTTTAAAAGTAGGTAACAGTGTAATATTTGTAGAATAGATAAAAATAACATAGCATTGACATATTTGATACCTGTGTTGTTGAATCAATTCTAGTAAATTTTCCATTACATTTTGATATATGTAATAAAGGTATTGTGTCCAAGGAACTCTTCTGATACACTTATATGACTAAAAAGAAATTATGTTTAATGCTTTCTATCTTCAATGTATACTGTATAGTCATAAAATTATACAATAGGTAAATTATACACTACATATATAAATACTTTTCCATATATACATATATATACATATATAAAATTGTAATTATGATAATTTTATCAGGTGCTACTGTTTAAATTTTAGATTGGAAAGAAAAACCCACATGGCTGAAAATCACAATCAATGAAAATAATACCAATCACAACTTGATGCAAGCAAGATACCAAATGAAGTAGAATTTTCATGAATGACCTCTTGTTTTCAATAGGCCTAAGATAAAATTCTTCCAAATCACAAGTTCCCATTTTGCTGCTTTAAATTATGCTCTCTTTCATTCTTTTTTTTTTTTTAATGAAGGATCATGATGATTGATTCGGGAAACAAGAGTTCTGTGACTATGTTCATCCTCTTGGGTTTTTCAGAATACCCACATCTCCATGCACCTCTTTTTCTCCTGTTTTTTATGATCTACACAGTTACTCTAATAGGTAACATTGGCATAATTGTGGTCAGAAAGATAAATCCTAAGCTCCACACACCCATGTACTTTTTTCTCAGCCATCTTTCATTTTTGGATATTTGTTATTCCAGTGTATTTACACCTAAACTTCTAGAAATCTTGATTGTGGAAGACAGGACAATCTCTTTCAGAGGATGCATGACACAATTTTTTTTTATTTGTGCATTTGTGATTACAGAAATGTTCATGTTAGCAGTGATGGCCTATGATAGGTTTGTTGCTGTTTGTAACCCCTTACTCTACACAGTTTCAATGTCTCCCAAGCTGTGTGCTTTCCTTGTAGCTGCAACATATATGTGGGGTGTACTCTGTTCCTTGACTATTACATACTCTCTTTTGCAACTATCCTACTGTGGACCTAATATCATCAACCACTTTGGCTGTGAGTACTCTGCCATTCTGTCTTTGTCATGTTCTGACCCCACCTTCAGTCAAGTGGTATGTTTAATCATTTCTATATTCAATGAGACTTGCAGCCTCCTCATCATCTTGGCCTCCTATGTCTTCATAGTTGTCACAATCATTAAGATACCTGCTAAAGGTGGACTTCAAAAAGCTTTCTCTACATGTTCCTCCCACCTGACTGCCATCAGCATCTTCCATGGGATTATTCTCCTTCTGTACTGTGTACCCAATTCCAAAAACTCATGGCTTGTGGTCAAAGTGGCAACTGTGCTTTTCACTGTCATGATCCCCATGCTTAACCCCCTCATCTACAGCCTTAGGAACAGAGATGTGAAGGGGACAGTCAACAGACTCGTGCACTTAAAATTTCAAGCTCATTCAACATAATTTATGCATATACTATATTTTTATACCTATATATTTATACCAAATGACTTGATTTTACTTTGATCATAAGTGAAATTATGATTAGTCTTATTCAGTTACACTGCTTTTCACTTTGTTAATAACATATTTCCTTTACAAATACAATGTATTCAGCTTTATTACATGTGAACTTTCTATATAAAATATTTTCACATATCTCTTCTGAGTAGTGAAGAAGTAAGATTTAAGAAGGAAATTGCATACTAAAACCTTTCTAGTCATTTTATGCTTTATTTTCACTTTTGATCAATAAATAATAGAAACAAAGATGATAATTGTTCCTATGTTATATAAACTGAAATACTGAGATGTATTTTTGAATCAGTAACATTGGTAAATTATGGTTATAATTCCATCTTACAGTTGTATTTTATATCACATTTTGTTTTTCAATATAAATACTGCCTTTATTTTTTTTTCGAGACAGAGTTTCTCTGTGTAGCATAGGCTGTCCTGGAACTCACTCTATAGACCAGGCTGGCCTCAAACCCAGAAATCCACCTGCCTCTGCCTCCCAAGTGCTGGGATTAAAGGCATGCACCACCACCACCTGGCAAATACTGCCTTGATTTAAGTAGCAAACATGAGTTGAAAATATAAGCTTCTAAGTGCAGCACTTCCTTTTGAGTGTCAACATGATATACTAAGATAAATAACATGTATTAAGACAATGCCAATATCAAAAATGTATTCTATTTGTTTAGAATATTGTTTGAATATAGCATATATACGATTGATAAAACATCAAAAAGGAAATGTTTTTATCTCTTCTCAATAATATTAAAAATACAAATGATATTTTGTTATGCAATAATTACACAGAAGTATTAAAAGATCAAGATTGATGATTCCTTTTACTTGGGAAATACATAAAATGACCAAGCTATTCCCGTGTTGACTATTTTTTTTCATCATTTATTTTTTCATTCGCATTGCATCCCAAACACAGTCCCCCATGACTCCATACTTCTCAGTCCCACCCTAACAAATACCTCCCCTCAGGGTAAGGAAAGCTGACCTTCTATCTTGGGTGCCACCTAAATGAGGCATCTAGTCCCAGCATAAATAACTACTTTCTCTACCACTGAGGCACAACCAGTCAGTCCAGTTAGAGGCAGGGGACCCCAATGGTTTCTAAAATGTCAGAGACAGCCACCACTTCAATTGGTAGAGAACTCACATAGAGAACAAGGGGCAGAGCTTTTACAAATGGGGAGGGGCTAGGTCCAACTCCTATATGCTTTCAGTCTCTGTGAGCCCCCTTGTGCTCATGTTAGTTGACTCTGTAGGACTTCTTGTAGTGTCTTTGACTCTCCAGCTTATTCAGTTCTACTTACACACTTCTACAAGACTCACCATGCTTTACCTGATGTTTGGCCATGGGTGTCTGCATCTATTTTCATCTGCTGCTGGATGAAGCTTCCCAAAAGACATTCTAGGTTCCTATCTGCAAGCACAGCAGAGTATCATTAATGGTTTCAAGGGTCGGCTCACTTCAATTAGATGGATCTCATGTTGGGGGAGTCATTGGTTGGCTTTTCCTTCAGTCTCTACTCCATATTTATCCCTGTACATCTTGTAGGCAAGAAAAAAATGGGTTAAATTGTTTGTGGGTGTGTTATGTACCTCTCCTTCCACTAGAAGTCCTAGCTGGCTGGAAGAAGTGGCCACTTCAGTCTGTATATCTCCCTGTGTTAGGAATCTTAGCTAGACTCACTTCCTTATCCCAGGTCTCCAACTAGTCCCAGAAATGGCTCCCACTGAATTCCATTGTCTTTTCCAGCACTCTCCTGCCTTCCTCAACTGATCACTATTCCCTCTTATCTACAGTTCTCTCTTCCCATTCACTTCTCATGATTTTACAACCACTTTGGTAATCAAATTGGTGGTTTCACAGAATACTGGGAATAGTTTTACCTCAAGACCCAGATCTACCACTCCTGGCCATACACTCAAAAGAAAGTCTACCATCCAACAAAGACACTTGTTCAACTATGTTCATAGCAGTTTTATTACAATACCCAGCAAGTGGAAGTAACCTAGATGTTCTTCAACTAAAGAGTAGATAAAAAAAAAAGATGATACATTTACACATTAGAATACTATTCAGCAAACAAAGACATGCATTTTGCAGGCATATGGATGACTCTTGAGAATATCATCCTCAGTCTGCTAAGCTGTGTTCCTCATTATGTCCCACTGCTGGTGTATGTGAACACCGCCTCTCAGAAAGAAGAAACACAGGACACTTAGCTACATTCCATCCTCTCCACCATCAGGATGCAGGGGTGGCATAACATAGCCTAAGATGAGGGTCTCAGCTCAGGTGGGAAACAACACAGACTGAGGCTGAGGAACCAGGGTTCCCAAACTCCTGTGTGTCAAGTTGCTGGTGGGAACTGTTTGGAGTCAGGAATAAGGGAGCTCTGGCTTAGCTCAGGAGTGAGTGGCTATGTCTGGAAGGCAGAGGGGCCTTTTACAGAAGACTTAGTTGGCTGCTGTGTGTGACAAAGGCTTCTTCCCATGGCAATGAAAGAGACAGTCTTTGCTTGTCCAAACTGATTATTCATTGTTCATCATGGAAAATGGGTACATACCACTTACTCCGAGAGGCCCAGAGATTAAATATCTCTTGCAGGAAAGGAATGTCTGGAAAAGGAAGCTTACTGGCTAACCCCTCAGGGCCTGCCCATCTAGATACCTCATTGACGTGGAGAATTCGGAGCTTTGACGAGTGGTCATGATCTTCATGATCATCATGGTCACAAGCTCCAGAACAGGAAGTGGAGTGGAAGCAGATGAAATACCTACCAGTCTCAGATATGAGAGTGCCAAGAATTACAAACCTGCTCAACCTTCCCAGTTTTGTCTGTGATATGGTTTTTCTTTTACCACAAACTCCTCATTTTTCTTTCTTTCTTTCTTTCTTTCTTTCTTTCTTTCTTTCTTTCTTTCTTTCTCTTTCTTTCCTTCTTCTTTCTTTCTTTCTTTCCTTCTTTCTTTTGTCCTTTCATCCTTTCATCCTTTTGTCTTTTCTTTCTTTCCTCATTTCTTTCTTTCTTTTTTTAAAGTCGAGGTGTCATTGGAGTGATTATCTCATGTAAATTGCAGTAAAATTTTGGGTGGTTTGAGGTGTAAGCATTATAGAAAAACACAACATAAGCCAAAGGGGTAACAAGAGGTGGGCGCTAGGATTATTTAACCAATTAATTTTTCAGTGGATTGAAACTGAGAGTGCTTTTGTACAAAGTTTGTGAGAGTTCATATTGGTTTTAAATAACATTTGATTTATCCACATAGACATAACATTTTCCTTATATCATGTAAGTTTCCCCAAGTTCAGTAGCCATTAGGCTCTGGTAAGAGAGTTTATCTGTCACTGGAAGGTATCAAGGTTTTCATCTGTGGATCTCAGTGTCTCTTTTTCTCAAAAGCCTTCATTCAGATAGTGCATCTGGATAAAGACAACTTCTTGGCCCCAGGCAGGTCCAAGGAGATGGCTGGTCCATCTCTGTCTGGACTGTAGCAGCAGCACTGTCTTTCTCCTTTTTATAGAGATAAACCTGTAAGATAGTCATAACATGAGAGCAGAACCCCAGCAGAGTGATATTAATACAGGGTGAATAATTACTTGTAAAACCTGTAACAGTATGATTGGGAGCATATTGGTGGTTTATTGTTATGGCCCTAGGAAAAGGCAAGGGTGTTTCAGGAATTTTAGTTCTAAAAAGAATCCTTTAAGTGAGGAGTTACCTGTGTTGCATTAAGGTAAGCTGAGGGAAGAGTTGGGAATTTATCTGCTTTAGCTAGCTGAGGAAGAAAATATCATATTAATTATGTATCTGGGATGTACAGCAACAGCTTATCTGTAAAAGGAAACTGGTTGTTAAGTAAGAATTAAATAATGATTATTAGCATAGTTGGTTTGACCTGTGGGGGTAAATTAAATATGATTTTGGAAGCTTAAAAGAAATTTTAAACAAATTGAAAACTTTTAGGCTAATTTGGGATTAAAAAGAATATTTTTTCAGGTTTTCCTCATATGGAGAAAAATATTTAAACAAAGAAGTATGAAAATTACTGCATTAAGTGTTTCATGTGTGTTTTTTCTAATTTTCAGCTGCAAGATCTCATACATTGTGTGTGTTGGGGGAAGGGGCAGTTGTGGGGATCACTGCTCTGCCATGCTGTGACTGCTGGTAGTTTTCTCTAGCAAACAAGTCCTTTTCTCCCACTGGTATTGCTAGAAGGAAGAGTGTGCTGCTTTTGTAGGCCTTAAAAGTAGACTGTAAATAGAAGAAGCATAGGGATTTAGTGCCAACATTTTGGCAGAGCTGTCAAGGGGGTTAAAGATAGCTGTTTTTGTTAATGGTCCATTGGAATGTCTGGATTTAGTTGGGGTCAGTGCAATAGCTCCAATCGAAAACAAAAGTGGGAAGAAGATAGAGCTTCTTTCTTCAGAGTGGAAAGGCCTGGGTCTTTTGGGCTAGTGCCAGGGATTACTCACAATCTTTACACAATCCAGAGTTCCAAAGTGGGTCTGCCTGAGCTACCTGCTAAGGTATTCTTCAGATGGTTATACCCACATTTTAGGCACCACATAGCAGATGAAACAACTCTTAGTCTCAGATACAAGAATACTGGGTTTTCTGAATCTGCACAACCTTTCCAGTTTTTGTCTGGTGACATAGTTCCACTGCTCAGTTACAAAAGTACATGCACAGTGTATATTCACTTCTATGTGGATTACTAGCTGTAAAATACAGGTTGCCCATGCTCCACTTCACAGACCCAAGGATGCTGGAAAAGACAAAAGACCCAAACAAGGAAGCTTGAGTCTCACTTGGAAGGGGGAAGGGAATGGTTGTGGAAGGCAGATGGAGAAAACAAACTGGATGGGAGCAGGATCAGGAGGAGAGTGGGAGGATCCAGGTCAGATATAAGGAGGGGTAGAGGGCATGGATGGATGGCCATGAAGATGAATGAAAAATCAGCAACTGATGGTAGTGGAGATAGGGTGCATCTCTAGAAACAGAGAGAAACCTGGAATAGGAGAGGTACCCAAGAGTCAATGGGGATGTACTTAGCTGTGACTCACAGCATTGGGGATCTAGAGCCTGAGGAGGCTGCTTCCAGTAGTTGGTCAGGAACCCCAGTGGAGCAATAGGGACACTAACCCGCTCAAAAAAACTTTGGACCCAAAACTTATCCTGTCTACAAGAAAATCAGGGATTAGACATGGAGCAGAGACTGAGAGAATGGCCAATCAACCACTGGCCACTTGAGACCTATAAGATAGATATGTACCAATCCCTGATACTATAAATGATAGCCTATTATGCTTATAGATAGGAGTATAGTATACCTGTCCTCTGAAAGGCAGGCCCTAACCACAAACTGACTCAGACACATGCATGACACCTAAAGCCAAACAATGGAGCTTGGGGTTTCTTTGGAAGAATAGGAGGAAGCAAGGCAGCCCCAAAGGGGATAAGAACTCCACAGGAAAACCAGCAAAATTAAATAACATGGACCCTTGCTCTCAGAGACTGACTCAAAACAAATAAAATAACTTCTGGAGGTATCACCATTCCTAATTTCAAGATAATTGTAGAGCAATAGTAATAAAAACTGCATGGTACTAGTATTGAAGCAGACATGTTGATCAATGGAATCAAATTAAAGACCCAGAAATAAACCTATACACTACAGACATTTGATTTTTGAGAAGAATGCAAAACCATACAATGGAACAAAGAAACTCTCTTCAACAAATATTCTAATTGCATGTCTGCATATAGAATAATGCAAATTGACACATATTTATTACCTTGTACAAAACTTAAATCAAAATGGATAAAAAGCAACAAAAAATAGATAATAAATAAAATAAATCTAAACCTAATAAAGGAGAGAGTGGGGAATAGCCATGAACATATTGGTACAAGAGACAACTTCCTGAACAGAGTACCAATGGCTCAGAGTCTAAAATCAACAATTGAAAAATGGGACCTCATGAAACTGAAAGCTTCTCAAAGTAAAGAACATTTTCAATAGGACACAATTACAGCTTACAGATTGTGAAAATATCTTCATCAACCCTCCATCTGACAGAGGGCTAATATCCAAAGTCTATGAAGAACTCAAGAAATTAAATACCAGAAAAACAAATAACACAGTTAAAAATTGGGTACAGATGTCAGACAGTGGTGACTCATGCCTTTAATCCCAACACTTTGGAGGCAGAGGGATGCAGATTTCTGAGTTCAAAGTAAACCTGGTCTACAGAGTGAGTTCTAGGACAGATAGACAGGGCTACACAGAGAAATCCTGTCTCAAAAAAACAAAAACAAAAACAAAAACAACAAAAAAGATTGGGTATAGAGGCCACAGCAGTCCATACCCAAATACCATAGCTGGGAGAGAGCTGGTCTCCCAGGAGTGTGGACAAGTCTGTGAGCACAAGTAAGGACACCACTTCTGCTCCAATGGACCTGCCTAGATACCCCAACACACCAGAAAAGCAAGACTCTGATGTAAAAATCACATCTAATGATGATGATAGAGGACTTTGAGAAAGATATAAATAACTTCCTTAAAGAAATACAAGAGAACACAGGTAAACAGGTAAAAGCACTTAAAGAGGAAACACAAAAATCCTTTAAAGAACTACAGGAAAACACAATCAAACAGGTGAAGAGACTGGACAAAACCACCCAGGATCTAAAAGTGGAAATAGAAACAATGAAGAAATCACAAAGGGAGACAACTCTGGAGATAGAAACCTAAGGAAGAAGTCAGGAGCCATAGATGCGAGCATCACCAACAGAATACAAGAGATAGAAGAGAGATTCTCAGGTGCAGAAGATACCATAGAAAACATTGACACAACAGTCAAAGAAAATGAAAAAAACAAAAAGCTCCTAACCCAAAACATCCAGGAAATCAAGGACAAAATGAGAAGACCAAACCTAAGGATAATGGGTATAAAAGAAAGTGAAGATTTCCAACTTAAATGGCCAGTAAATATCTTCAACAAAATTATAGAAGAAAAGTTCCCTAACCTAAAGAAAGAGATGCCCATAAACATGTAAGAAGCCTACAGAACTCCAAATAGATTGGACCAGAAAAGAAATTCCTTCCATCATATAATAGTCAAAACACCAAATGCACAAAACAAAGAAAGAATATTAAAAGCAATAAGGTAAAATTGTCTATTAATATAGAGAGGCAGACCTATCAGAATTACACCAGACTTCTCACCAGAGACTGTGAAAGCTAGAAGATCCTGGATAAATCTAAACTCTCAATTACCATAGATGGAGAAAACAAGATATTCTATGACAAAAACAAATTTACACAATATTTTTCACAAATCCAGCCCTACAAAGGATAATAGACAGAAAACAGCAACACAAGGAGGAAAACTATACCCTAGAAAAAGCAAGAACATAATCTTCTTTCAACAAACCCAAAAGAAGATAACCACACAAATATAAAAGTAACATCTAAAATAACAGGAAGCAACAATCACTATTATTTAATATCTCTTAACATCAACACACTCAATTCCCCAATAAAAAGACATAGACTAACAGACTGAGTATATAAACAGGACTCAGCATTTTGCTGCATACAGGAAACACACCTCAGTATCACTATCTCAGATTAAAGGGCTGGAAAACAATTTTCCCCGCAAATGGTCCCAAGAAACAAGCTGAATTGGCCATTCTAATATCAGATAAAATCATTTTTCAACCAAAATTTACCAAAAAGTAAGGAAAGACACTTCATATTTATCAAAGGAAAAATCTACCAAGAACTGAACATCTATGCTCCAAATGCAAGGTCATCTGCATTCATAAAAGAAACTTTACTAAAGCTCAAAGCACACATTGCAACTCATACAATAGTAGTGGGAAACTTCAATACCCTACTCTCATTAATTGACAGATCATAGAAACACAAACTAAACAGAGTCACAGTGAAACAACTGAGAGGCTGCCAAAGCCTGTTAAATAGAGAGGTAGATGCTTACAACCAACCATTGGACTGAGCATGGTGCTCCAGATGGAGGAGTTGGAGAAGGGACTGTGGGGTTTTGAGCACCATGTTGGGAGGAACAATGTCAACTGGCCAGACACCCTAGAGCTTCTGGGTACTGGACCACTAACCAAAGAATACACATGGAGAGACCCATGGCTCAGACTGCATATGTGGCAGGGGATGGCCTTGTAGAACATCAGTAGGAGGAGAGGCCCTTGGGCCTGACGGTTTTTGATGTCCCAGTGTAGGGTAATGCCAGGCAGGGTAGATGGTACTGAGTAGGTGGGTGGGTGTGGGAGCACCCTCATAGAGTCAGGGAGAGGGGGGAATGGAATAGGGAGTTTCCAAATGGGAGAACTGGAAAGGGGAAAACATCTGAAATGTAAATAAAGACTATATCCAATAAAAAAGAAGAAAAATGGGTTAAGAGCTGAATAGAGAATTCTCAACAGAGGAAGAAGATGTGCCTAATCCTTCAGAGACTTGATCTCCCAGGGAAGTAGGAAACAGATGTGAGGGGAGGACGGAGGGGAGAGTGGGATAAGTGTGCGTGTGTGTGTGTGTGTGTGTGTGTGTGTGTGTGTGTGTGTGTTGGGGGTGGGGAGCACCCTCTAAGAGGCAAAGGGGAGGTTAGATGGGGTGAAGAACTCTTGGAGAGGAGACCAGGGAGGGCCAACATTTGGAATGTAAATAAATAAAACTATTTAAATAATAAATTGGAAACACAATCTGAATTTCTACTAAGGATGGGCGGGACCTTGAGCCAAGTGTGTGTCTGAGAGACAGTGTGCAGCAGTCAGCATTCTAGATTCGAGATTTGAATCTCTACCCTCCTGGCTGGCGAACCCGCAGCCAACCCCCAGGGACTTCGGCTGGGCAGCATAGGTCCGCGCATTCTCAGAGTAGAGCCCGGGGTTGAAGTGCCTGTGCAGAAGAGGTGGCTGCTTTAGACCCAATGAGTTTCAGGTAGCCTCAGAGGTACCTGAACTGCTGAGCTGCCAGATTTTTCATTTCTCTTGTAATAACTGTAAAAGTCTGATGCCCTTTTTGAGAAACACATTCAGACTCAGCACTTCTATGTGTCGTCTCTGCCATCATTTCCTTGCCTATGCCTTGTCGACCTGACTAGGACCCCATTTCTCCTGCGGGTTGAGGGAAGCCCAGACTGGCTGGCCCAGGGCAAAAAATAGAGCTCATAAGTTTCAGAATTCGATAAAGAAAGAGTGGGAATAGTGCTTACAAATTCTATACATTACATATACAGAATTACAAAGGTCATTGTTGTGCTATAAAATGGTGGTATAATGCAGCAGGAGGGAATACCTCTTTAGTCCCATGCTGAGATGATCCCTAAACAATCAAGCCAAGCTACAGACCCAATGTAACAAGGATATCTTGGTAGAGGAAAAGAAGGGGACCTAGAAAGTAGAGACAGAGAAAGGGGAAGCAGAGAATAACAGAGAGAGGTGAGAGGAAGAGGCCTACCTGTAACACATGGAAACAGAGAGAGAGTAAAGAAAGATGAGAGAGAAAGAATAGGAGATGGGGGAAAGGAAGGAAGGAGGGCAGGAGGGAGGGAGAGAGAGGGGGGGATTAGGGGTAGCTAAGCAGTCCTTCTTATATGCCTGGCTCACATCTGGCAGATGGCTATGCAAGTTGTTGCTACATAGCTTTTGGGAAAAGCTTAGTAAAACTTTCTATAAGCCAATATTCTTCCATTTTTGTTTAATTTAATATGAGAAACTACAAAGGTGTGATGGTGGAGCAGGAGTGATATCCTTGTGTTCTTTACTTCTTGCTGATTTGGGGGAAATGGTTCTGTCTTAGGGAAACCTAAGAAAATAGAGATACTGGTCAAGTCCTGAGAGAGCTGTCAGTTTCATTGTTGTCCAGGGTCTGTGGGACCATCTGTCACTAGGAAAGTACAGACCCAAAAGTGTCTGTGTGAGTAGACCTGTGCATCTGTGGGTTTCTTCTCTGGAGCTGTCCTGTATGTAGGTTTTTGAGTAAACACCTGGAGTTGGCAGATTCTGAAGCACATATACATATTAAAGGCAGAAAATAAAGTAAGTAGATTAGTAAGAATTTTTTTTTCTTAGGTGTGCATTTGATAACTTTAGAATCATGATTTGTTGGTTGAGGAAGGGGAGTCCCCAAACCAGGGGACAGTTGAGGAATTCCATCAACTGGAAAAGACAACAGGTGGGGAATTTTGTCTATTGATTGACATGGGTAATTACCTGGATGAAGTCCATGTAATAATTTATCAGAACTCCATTGATTAATGTTAGAACTTTGAACTTTAACATTCTACTGTAACAGTGGCATAGTGATGGGAAGAAATCTGAAACATTTTGGTTTTTTATGTAGCTTAAAATACTTTCCTATCATCATCTAAGATTTTTGTGTCCTGCAACCTTCATATTATAATAAACAACCTCAAAAAACCTAGCAAGGCAAACCTATTGCCTTTTCAATAGGAGACCTAGCAGTCTTAATTAGCTAATGAATTGACTAATGAGCTAACATGATGTTTGATTACCTTGTGGTAATGAGCTAGTTGGTTGTTCTTTAGCTGCCCAGCTACAATTAGCTTAGCATAGACCTGAGAAGGATAAATTGTAACATAGATATCATATATTAATTAAAATGACAGAGATTACTTTATAGTCTACTGCCTAAACAGGACACTCAGATTCCTGTGTGAATGAATTATTTTTAATATAAATGTAAACAGTGAATTAATATAACACTGTATCTCTTTACCTTATTTTAGTTTCTAATAATTACATAGTAACCCAAGAGTTATTCAAAACTACACCTTGACAGCTAAGCAATTAAATGATTTATCTTTACTTTCTATGCTAATCTGGCTAACTCCCATCCTATGATACTTGAATATTTATTGATTAATCTGGATCTTTGGACTTCAGATGTGTTTCCATGATCTCTCTCTGGACACTTACTCATGACTCCAAATCCTGCCTGATCCAAAGCTTCCTTTCTCTCCTCTTTCCTTCCTCTGGCTGGAGGACATTCTGCCTGTTCTTTATTCTGTCCAGCCATTGGGTGATCAGCATTTGTTCACAGGGCAGATAATAAATGGTAAGAGTTGTTTAAACAAATTTGAGAAAGTAGATTCTTGGTATAAGCATTAGAATGGAACTTATGAGGGCAGAGATATGAGGGCAGAGAAATCAGCATTTGAATAAGACAAGGATAAAATTTACAGTGTACAAAATCAAGATGCCTATATTAATTTCCCTTCTGCTTAGGCTATTATGTTTGTCATAACTCAGCTTTTAAAATTCTAGCCCAGTTATAGTTTTGTACAAACCCCAAGCTTTGTATCAAATGGCCTTGTTCATTGGATTATAAATATGATAGTAATATACTCTGCTTTCTTCTGCTGAATATGAAAGAGAACAGTGAATTAGAAACAATGGTTGTTTATTGACAAAGAAGGCCTTGCTTTGCCAGGGTAAGGGTACACAGAGATAGAAGATGTTGCAACAGTAACTCGTATGTCCCTTCAACTGAAGGACTGGTAAATTGTCTTGGAATCTACCTATACCTTTGTCTCATGGTGCTAGATTCAACTGAGTTTGTAAATTGTTACTCCTTTCAATATGCATATATGGAGATACTGCAATTCTTGAAGCTCCACACTTACTTCAAATATTCAGTGCTTTTTTTGTATAAAAATTTTATATTATTATCTTACTCTACATAAAGATAATATTCTTTGCAGTATAAGGTTAACCTGTATTGAGCTTGTATTATAGCTCAAACTTGCTCCAAATTCATGATGATTTTCTTGCCTCAATTTCTTGGGGCTAACATTGCAGGGATATATAATTTTATAGGATTTTTATTTGTACTCAAATTGTCTATAAATATCATAATATTGCTTGTTAAGATATATGTATATGTGAACAAGCAGATAGATAACTATAAAATAAACAAGCATACCATTTCAAACAAGATAATAAAACTTTCAAGGTAATCCCAACTGTATTTTCTTAGCTCATGTTTAGATAAAATTTACAGTCCCTGCTAAGGACATCATTGAGAATGTGTAGGTTATTTGACTAAAGAATTTAAATATAAAGGTATGCAAATAATAGAATAGCTGTTCATAGACTATAATTTATTCCTTGAAAATCTAACAGGAAAACATCCATACAGATTATTGTGAATTTCTTCTCTGTGATGTATTGTAAAAACATAGTACTCTTATCATCTTCAAAATTATGAACAAGCAAAAATACAATTATTGAAGAAGTATTAAGACCCCTATAGGCAGACTCTGCTGAACCACATTTCTTACAATAAATGTTTTACAATTTATAAGAAAGATATCCCTCATTCCATTTTATTTCTTTCTTATTTCATTTCACTTAAAATAAAACTATAATTTATAATTATAAAATGTAAGTTTCAAAATAGTCACATAGGTAAAATATGTGCATAGGTAATTCTTTTAATTGTATTTATTTATTTATAATTTCATATATGATTTCTGTAGTTATATTATTCTCCCAGTCCCTTCCATTGCTCTCACTCTTGAAAATCTGTGGTCTCTTATTCATTAATTATAATTATTAGATTTAAATGTATACAAGCTTATAAATGTAAGCTACTGAGATTATTTAGCATTGTTCAAATTTATTTATGACTAACCTCTTGGGACTGGCTAACCTATCAGGGGGTATGTCCCTGGAGGAGACTGATGCTTTCTCTACCAGCAACCATTAATTGTCAGTGACTTTTCTTCTAGGAGTAAAGCCTTCTGAGAATTACCCCATCATTTGGCATGTCAAACGATGCTGTCATATTTTAGACCTGGTTGAGATATCATGGTTGCAGATCCTCGATCACATATAAAAGACTCTTCCTAACAATAGACATATAATCTGGCTCCTCTGGCTCTTGAAATTTTCTCCCCATCTCCTTCTGTTATGTTTCTTTACTAGTAGTTCTCAGCCTGTAGTTTGTGACCCCTTTGGGGGTCATATATCAGATATTTTGCATATCAGATATTTACAATATGATTCATAACCACAGTAAAATTACAGTTTTCAAGTAACAATGAAATAATTTTATGCTTAGGGTCACCACAGCATGTAGGAGTGTATTAAAAGGTAACTACATTAGGGAGGTTGAGAACCACTGTCTTAAACTTAGATGTAGTAGCTCCATTGAGGATACATTAAAGACAATACATCCCTCAGTCAGTTTCTGCTGCATTTTCACCAGTTTGAGTTTTCTGTAATGATCTCCATCTGCTGCAAAAGAAGCGTCTTTGCTGAGGGTGAGAACTATTCCTTTATATGGGAATAGGGATAAGTATTTAGAATGCAATCTGAAATTACACTGGCTCAATGAATTGGTATTATTAGATTTTATTAGGAAGATGAATTTATAATACTAGACATGAATTCCCATTATTGGATGAATCTTATGTCCAATTTCATGGCCATTTTTTATCTCTAGGATGTATGTAACATTATTGCACCTTTCAGGAAACCTTACTATTTATACGTAAATCACTTTTATTTATAATGATCATATTTTTTTTATTTACAGATGAGAGACATGAGTGGCTCAGTGAAAAAACACAAGCAATGTTCAAATAAAAAGTGGACCTTGATTAAGATAAAGCATAAGTATGTCAAAGAAAAACCAATACACATTTGATACATGACATCTCAGTGGCTCCTCTTGGAGATGTGCCTGAATTCCATCATACCTATTCCTGTAGTGCAGACTGCTGCTCAGGATGAATTCTGTAATATCTTCTAACAGAAGCCAAAGGTGGAATGAGGGAAATCGAAGCATGGTGTCTTCTTTTATTTTGTTGGCCTTTTCAGAATTTCCAAACCTCCAATTGCCCCTGTTCCTGGTATTTTTGATCATGTACACAGTTACTGTGTTGGAAAACCTTGGTATGATTTTTATCATCAGAATGAATCCCAAACTCCACACTCCTATGTACTTTTTTCTCAGCCACTTATCCTTTGTTGATTTTTGCTACACTTCTGTAATTGCACCAAAGCTGTTAGAGCTCTTGATTGTAGAAGACAAATCAATCTCCTTTGAAGGGTGTATGGTTCAATATTTTCTTGGGTGTACATTTGTTATTATAGAGATGTTCATGTTAGCAGTGATGGCCTATGACAGGTTTGTGGCTGTTTGTAACCCTCTGCTCTATACTGTTGCTATGTCTCATGAGCTCTGCTCCATCCTGGTTGTAGTTACTTACATATGGGCTGGAATATTTTCCTCAACTCTCACATATATTCTTTTGCAGCTCTCTTACTGTGGACCTAATGTCATCAATCACTTTTGCTGTGAGTATTCTGCCCTCCTTTCTGTGTCCTGCTCAGATACCTCCTTCAGCCAAATGGCATGTCTGGTCATTTCTATGTTTAATGAGGCTTGTTGCCTCCTGATCATCATCACCTCCTATGTTTTCATAGTTGTCACTGTCATCAAAATTCCCACTAAGGGGGCCTTCCGAAAAGCATTTTCCACCTGTGCTTCCCATCTCACAGCTATTGGTGTCTGTCATGGGATCGTTCTTCTACTATACTGTGTGCTCAAATCCAAAAGCTCACTGTTTCTTGTGAAAGTAGCCACTGTGTTCCACAGCATGGTCATCCCTATGCTGAATCCCCTCATCTACAGCCTCAGAAATAAAGATGTTAAGGAGACTGTCAGAAAGTTATTCTACCTGAAATGTATTTTTCATTCAATATAACAAGCAAGTTTTTAATTACTTTCATAAATATACTTTATATATCCCATTGAAAATTTGTAGCTATTTCTATCAATAATGGAGTAATATTCATTGGAGAATTAGACAATTTTGTGTGACTACAAAAATTAAATCTAATTATGCTTTAGTAATTAACTGTAAGAAGTAGAAAAGATATATCTTCAGAATTCACCATATGTGGGCAGTGTGGGGCAGTGTTCTGCTCAGGTAACTTAAGCTCAGTACAGTATTGGCTTTGACCCCAGGAACCTTTGGGCAATTTTTGCTTACAGGAGGCAGAAGAAGCTTGGCCATAACTCCTGAGTCTTTGGTTCCTGTTTCACTTACAACCTCTCACAGCTGCCCCTGCAGGAGATGTGTGCTCTATCAGGCAGACAATGTCCAAAGCTCCCAGCATTCTAGCTGGACCCTATCCCCAGTCATCTGACCAAAAGCCAGACATGCCATGCCCCATAAAATAAAAGGGACCATTTGCCCCCTCCTCTCTCTCTTGCTCTCTTACTCTTCCCCTCTCTTGCTCTTTCCCCTCTCTCATTCTCTCCCTCTCTTTCTCTTCCTTACTCTTTCCTGCTCTTTGTTCTCTTCTCTTGCTTTCTTCCCCTCTCTCTCTCCCTCTCTCTCTCTCCATCTTCTCCTTTCCTTCCCTTTACTTAACCAGCATATTTCCTCCTTCCTACAATAAAATAACTCATTTATACATTGCCTCCTTTTTCACTAAGGCACCTTGCAGCAACAGGTCAATATCGGGGAGGGAGAGAGACTCAGGCTTCAGCAGCAGGCCTTTGGTACAACAACCATACTGCTGAGGAATTTTAAATTTTTTCAAAAGTATGTTTTATAACTGTTGACTTTCGTGATATATAGAAGTACTTAGATGTTCAGGCAGAAACATGAAATATCAAAAAAAATTCATTACATGTAATTATATAAAATGACCAGGTAAAATATGTTATTTTATATTTTACTTTCATAATGTATAGTATTATGTAGTTGAATTTATTTTAGCTTTATAAATTAAACATTTTTTGCTGTTAGAAAAATCACCACATAATTTAAAGTATATTCTAAATTCCAGTTTGTCCTTTGTGATAGTGTGGTTATTTTTTACTGTTATTTATGTAAAACCTGGCTGTAATTACTTTAGTTTCATATCCTTTGTGCAAATCATGTTGGTGTAACTATTTTACTGAGATTCTTCAATAACTCATATGGGAGATATGATTTAACAACAAGCATATTGTTATTAATGTAATAAATGCTATGTGTATATGGAGGAATTTTTAACAATTATTACTTATTTACTATAGTTAACTAGTTATATACTATAGGCTCTCTGTTTGCATCTGTGATTTTACTGAATTACTGGAGTTTCAAGTCTAGGCTCCTAAACTAGTAAATTTCAGTCTTCAAGACTATACATAAAGACATTTGGCTACTCATCTGATTAAAGCAGAGTCATAATAGAGCAATCTAGTTAACTTCAACTCATAACTCTAACATGACTCATATTATACTCCATCTGTTAACCTAACTCACAAGAAATTCAAAGCCTAATCCCCAAATCTATAGGGGAATCTAGAAATGTTTTGTCAACAAAAAGTAACAGGGTATCACCCATAGTCAAGCTATTGATAACTTATTTCATGTTTTAAACTTCATTGCCATTGTTCTTATGTCCATTTGAGTGCTTGAAATGGTGTGTGCATTGTTATACTACATAACCCAGAGGTTTGAGTGAAATGTTATATGTAAATTTTGTTCCCTTGGCATTTAAGAATTTGATAGTAAATACAATTGAAAATACATGTGAAGTGTAATTGGAATATAATCTCCAAGACTAGGAAAATGGTTCCTGTAGATAGTGGAAATAAAGACAAAAATGTTGAAATATCCTTTTCAGCTTTTACTGATTTTACAATGAGCATAATATGAAATGATAAAAATGGGCAGAATTTGCCAGGTAGTGATAAGAAATAGAGACCCGATGCCATCAGCAATGAAGAGAAGAAACAAACAATGAAATCTGAGTTACTATATTATATCAAAAATGAAAGATAACCATGACTATTAAAATAGTATAGAATATAAACTGAGATTTTTTTTCACAAATTTCCAATCAGTAATGCCCCAAAGTTCTTGGTGTAATTAACTATAGATAACTCTGTGACCATTTTTTTTCAAAATTACAATTGTGAGATTACTTACAAGTCACTTGGTTTTTAGTGTATTTATTGGTACAAGATTGGTGAAAAGCCTAATGTGTAAAACAAAGTTAGCTCAAAAATTTATGATATATTTAAGGAAGAAATAACAGTAAATCTCTTTAATTCTTATTGTTTCAGTTCTCCATAATTAATAAATTATAATTACATTGGATGATTTATAAATGAAATGAAAGAAAATTTCATATGGTTTAGCAAATTTTCCATAGGTATATAGTCCTGTGCTTAAACAAACAAAACTCTTAGTGGATAATCATTGAGTGCCTGATTCTCTAGAAATCTCTAGACACATTTTAGTGTGGTAGTGATTTGAAGTTATTATGGCTGATTCAGTAACTACATGTTATCAGGAATATAGAAAGTAGCCTTCATTTTATGAATTAATTAAATTTGAGTTTGGATGAATTTGCTGAGGATAGAGAATGTAGTTCTTTTTTTTTTTTTAAACAAGCACTTTTACCTGAAGAACCATCTTATTAGACCTTGTGTTATGCTTTCTCCCCCAGGAATGCATATTCACAATACACATAAGTATCATCTGTTTGAATTTGTTCCTGATGTCCAAGATGTCTCATTTGTAAATGCTTAAAAATCCTGAACACTAAAATAGACCTAGTTTCAAGCAGGTCAGACCAGAGACAGTGGGCCTGAAATAGCTTGTATTGCTGTAGCTGGTCTATGATACACCAATAGAGACTGCAATAATTACCCAGACAAAATCTAACTGCTCCTAGTTCTGGAGGCTTACGTCCAATGTCAGGCTCTGGTGGTCTGGCTTCTGAGGGTCTCTCTCCTTTGTTTCTACATAGCCACACTTTCACAGGTTCCCACACAATTGCTTGGTGCTTGGATATAGCTGAAGTTCCTTGTTTAAAAAGACAGCAATGTTATCGGAGTAGGGCCAGACTTTTACCTACTTCCTAAAGGTTTTGCCTCAAGGTACAATCATGTGCTATTGAATTTAGACTTTGGACACACTGTTTGGGGGAACTGGGCAATGGATCAAGTTGTGCTAATCTCTCTTCTCTGAAAGGAGTCTATCAGATGCTTTGTTCAGGAATCTGCTTGTGAACTCAGAAGTCACTATTTCTCTGTTCTTGATCGATCAACAAAAATGCTAGCAGCCAATGGTAAGGCTGTCCAGGAACTTACTCTACACCAGGCTAGCCTTGAACTTAGAAATCCGCCTGCCTCTGCCTCTCAAGATCTGGGATTAAAGGCATGCCCCACCACTGTCTGGGAAGAATATTATGTTTGTATTGGATGTTTAATTTATTTACATTTCAAATGTCATCCCTTTTCCCAATACCCCCCCCAGAAACTCCCTATCCCATCTCCCATCTTCCTGCATATATGAGGATATGCCCCTACCCACATCCTCTCCCTTGCATTCCCCTATACTGGGGTGTTGAGCCTTTACAAGACCAAGCCAATGAGAGAAACAGAGTCACACAAGCAGGCAAAAAGATTCAAAGTAGCACCTACTCCTACAGTTTGGGATTCCACAAAGATACTTATGTAACAGGCACAATATTTATGCCGAGAACCTGGTACAGACCCTTTCAGGCCCTGTGCTTGCCACTTTAGTTTCTCTGAGTACACATATATGTGCTCTGCCTAGATGATTCAAAGGGCAATGTTCCTCTGGTGTCTGACACCCCCTCTGACTCCTACAATGAATGCTTTATCCCCCATTTCTGCAGGATACCTGAGCTCAGAGGGAGGGACGTAATAGGGTCCTCAAATTTGGATACTTTCTCCACATACTATCTGGCAGAGGTTAACCATATATGCTCCCATATTTTGCCAGGGAAAGATTCTTTGATGATTACTGGACAAAGTAGCAATCTATGAATAGAGCAGGATATGCTTAGGATATTTTATTAATTTTTTTAGACTAGTTGTGTTTTGTCTTATTTCTTCCAATTCTTTGTGTCATCCTGGCTTTAAGGAAATTTCCCACAATTGTTCATTTCTGTCTGTCTTGATTCCTTTAAGGGATTTCTTCTTTTCTTCTTTCCTCTATCATCCTTGTTTAGTTGATTTTAAGGACTTTGGAATATTGAGGGTCTGATGGGCTCTAGTGGAGCCATATTGTCCTGACTGGTTTTAACTGTGTACTTATGCTGGTATCTGCATCCATACATTTGCTTTGTGGGTTACAATAGGTCTATGTCCTGATTTTGGGATTTGCCTTTCTTTGGTGGGTATTTTGTTTCTTGGTTTCAGTTTCAATTTCTGTGTGTTCGCTGTGTTTTGCCTGTTTATGCGGGCTTGTTCAGCTAGTGTGTTGGCAGGGAATATATCTTGGTGATGAAAGCTGAAATGAAAGCTGAGATCTGGTGATAAGTGCGGAGAGGAAGGTCAGGAGGGCTGGTCTGTGGGGTTCATTGGAGACACCGGCAGGCAGGAGGGAGGTTGCTTCTAGTGTTCTGTTGCAGAGCTATATATTATCCTGAGGGATTGGGTCTCCTGAGGGAACAGAAATAGTAGAAAAGGACTCAGACTGGCTTCCTACTCTTCTAAAAGGTATTGATTTTGATTGAGTAGGGAATATCTGCCCAAGTTAGGAACTGAGACACCATCAATAATTGACATCCATCAATGAGTGGATGGTGGGAGGTAAGAAGGGGGAGGTGAGACCCACAGGAGGCATGGAAGTGGGGAAGTGAGGTTACAGTTGGTGTTCTGCTGGAGCACTAGGGGTGAGAGTGAAGAATAGGGTCTCCTAGGAGAGGCAGTTTTTATGATATAGAATATACTTTAGGAAAAACATATGAATAAATAATAAATTTACAGTTGAATAAAGAGAAGACTTTTGGTTCTCAAGAACCCCAAAAAGCAAGAACTTACTGAGAGTCACTCCTTAGCACAGGAAGAACATTTTCAAATAACTGTGATTAAGCCATTCCTATATACCCATGACTAGGCAGTCATGATGGCTCCATATATCTGAAGCCAGTACTGGGAAATATATATATGTATATCTGTGTGTATGTATAAACATATACATATATATGCATACACACAGATATAAATACATACATACATATATACATACATACATATGATCTCAAGTGTCTCATTCAAGGGGAATTCTATACACAGTTCATAATTGAGGACTCCCATATACACCACTGATGATAGTCCAAGTGTATTGTGTGAATGTGAGTGTGTATTTGTGTGTGTGTTTGTGTGTGTGTGTGTGTGTGTGTGTGTGTGTGTATTGAAGAGGAATATAGAAAATTTTTAGAGTGATGTCTGAAGATGTCTAGCCACTTAATTTCAGAAAGTCAGTTGATATTGAATGTTTGGCAATCATCTTTTGCAGAGAAAAAATAGGACTGTGAGAAGAAAATGAGATGAGAGGGGAATGAGTCATCACTAGGAAACAGGAACTGAAGGATGAAGATGTGTAGAAATAATTGAGGGGTCATTCTGATGAGGGTGAAGATGTGTACTAGTAATGGAAGAATCAGTCTGATGAGGGTGAGGATATGTACTAATAATGGAGGAGTTAGTCTCATGAGGGTGAGGAGTGCTGAGTGGAATCTAAGCAGTAGCATAGAGTGGAGAAAAGAAATTTGAAATAAAACCATGAAATTATTTTGGCCTCATAAATGACTTTTACAGTCTTTCCTGACTTACTAAAACTTTGACATAGTGAGCATTTGTCCATAGTTTCTGAATGATTGGATCCAGGTCCTCAAACTTTGTGAGTTCCTTCTTGACTTCCTTCAATGATGGAGTAAGATTTGGAAGTGTAAGTCAAATAAACCCTTTCCTCCTTAACATTTGGTATTTTATCATAGGTATAGCAACTTAAAGAAACTATCATCTATCAATATATCATCGATATATATCTTACGTCTATTACTCTGTTGTATTTGTGTCTTAGATGAGTTGACCTAAAATCTTCTAATGCACAATTAATTAAAATGTAATTGAAAATCTCTAATCAAGTAGCCCTCTGATCTCTGAGGAGGCTGCTATCCCAGGTGAACCACCATTATCCCACCTCCTCTCCACTTTCATTACATTCCTGAACCATGCAGGTGAGTATTCCTTTCACCACCTATTGTCCCTGCTCCCTGAGCTCTCTGGGCTTAGGCAAGTTGTACTGAGCAGTCTGCTAGACAAGGGAGACCTCATTCTCATGCCATCTCTTCTCATATCTTCATTAGACCTGAGGCTCCTGAATCATACAAGCTTACATATCTGGAACCATACAGCCCAAGGATTCCCCTCAGGGGCCTGCCATACCTGAACTATCAAGAAACACCTCTCTCCCAATACCTACTATAACAAGAATATCAAGGGAATAAAACCTTCCAGATTTCTAAAGCCCTCAAAAACACACAATCAACAGAAGAAGCCAGGGCAATATGACATCTTCAAATTATAGCTTCCACATACAGCAAGCCCTAGTTATCCTAACACAACCTAAATACAGGAAAATGACTTTAAATTCAATCTTATAAACATGATAGAGATCTTTAAAGAAGAAGTGAATAATACCCTAAAGAAATACAGGAAAATACAATTAAAGAGTTGATGGAAATAAAACTGCATGATCCAAAAATGGGAATAGAAGCAGTAAACACAAACTGAGGAGATCATGGAAATGGAAAACCTAAAGAAGAGAATAAGAATCACAGAAGCAAACATTATCAAACAGAATACCGAAGATGGAAGAGTGAATATCAGGTGTAGAAGATACAATTAAAAATTAATACATCAGACAAAGTAAATGTTAAATCTATAAAAATTCTGGCACAAAAGATCCAAGAAATTTGGGATACCATAAAAAATCTAACCTAAGAATAATAGGAATAGAAGAAAGTAGAATCCCAGCACCAAGGACCAGAAAATATTCTCAACAGAACTATAGAAGAAAACACTCATAACCTAAAAAAAGAGATGCCAAAGAACATATGAGAAACTTATAGAGACCCATTTATACAGTGCCACAAATGAAAATCCTCCTGCTTTATAGTAATCAAAATTCAAAGTCTATAGAAAAAAGGAAAAAATATTAAATGCAACAGGGGAAAGGACAGGTGACAAACTAAGACAGACAGACCTTCCAGAATTATACCCAATTCCTCAACAGGGTCTCTAAAAGCTAGAAGGGCCTGGATAAATATCTTGCAACCTCTCAAAAACCACAGGTGCCAACCTAGACTACTATACCCAACAGAACTCTCAATAACCATAGAGGTAGAAAACGAAGATATTTTAAGTCAAATCCAAATTCAAACAATATTTATCCACACATTTAGCTCTACAGGAAAAAAAATGAAGGAAAACTCCAATGCAATGAGGATAACTACATCCACAAAAACACACGATTTTAGCAATTTCATACCAGCAAAGGTATGAGGAAAGCACACAGGCACACGGGTGTATGTGTGTACACACATGCACACAGACACCACCACCACCAACAACAACAACAAACGAACATGAAATAACCATGTCTCATTAATAATAGTTATAATCAGCATAATTTCAGTGATTATATTTGTATTTACTTGTAAATCTATTAGTCAGTATATGAATGAAATAACAAGGTCGCATCTTTACTACCTGTCAAGATCAATGGATTCAATTCCCACATAAAAAGACGAAGGCTAACAGAATGGATTTGAAAACAGGAACCATCGTTCTACTGCATACAATAAGCATACCTCAGCTATAAAGGTACATATTACCTCAGAGTAAAGGGCTGGAAAAAAATTCCAAGTAAATGGACCTAAGATGCCAGCTGGAGTAGCCATTCTTTTATCTAATAAAATTGATGTTCAACTAAAATTAATCAAAAAAGATAGGAAGGACACTTTATACTCATCAAAAGAAAAATCTCCTAAGATTATATGTCAATTCTGAACATCTATCTATGCTCCAAACCACAACAGCAGTCACAATTGTAAAATAATTGCTAAAGCTTAAATCACACATCAAACCTCACACATTAAAAGTGGGAGAAGTTTCCATCCACTCTTTCCAAATGGCAGGACATCTAGACAAAAAGTAAAAAAACAAATAATGAAACTAACAGACATTATGAATCAAATGGACATCTATAGAATAGTTCACCCAAACACAAAAGAATATACCTTCTTCTCATCACCTTATGGATTTTCTCCAAAATTAACCATATAGCCAGACAAAAAGCAAGCTATGACAGAAACAAACAAACAAAAAAATTAAAATACTGACTTGTATCTTGTATTCTTTGAGAAAATTAACAAGATAAATTCTTACCCAAACAAGTGAGAGGCAGAGACAGTATCCAAATACACAAAGTCAGTAATGAAAATGGATACAAAACAACTGACACTGAAAAAATTCAAATCATTAGGGCTCACTTCAAATTCCTGTACTCCACAAAACTAGAAAACCTTAATGAATGGACAATTTTCTAGACACATACCACTTGCCTAAGTATAATCAAGATCAGGTAAATTATTTAAACCCTCCTATAACTACTGAAGAAATCTATGCAGTATTTAAACTACTCCCAAACAGAACAACAACAACAACAAGACCAGAGCCAGATAGCTTTAGCACAGAATTATTCCAGACTTTCAAAGAAGAACTAGGACCAATACTCCTCAAATTCTTCTACAAAATAAAATCAGAAATAACACTGCCAAACTCATTCTATGAGGTCACAGTCATCCTGATATCTAAAACACACAAAGACTCAACAAAGAAAGAAAGTTTTAGATTAATTTCTTTTATGGAACATTGATGCAAAAATACTCTATAAAATATAATCCAAATCTAAGAACACATCAAAGACACCATCCATCAAAATCGAGTATGCTTTATCCCAGGGATGCAAGAATGGATTTTCATATACTGAAAATCCACCAACATAATCAACCATATCAAAAACTGACAGGAAAATCACATGATTATCTCATTAGATTCTTAAAAAGCCTTTGCTAAAATAAAATACCCCTTCATGTTAAAGGTATTGGAGTAATCAGAGATACAGTGTGTTAGTGCACATACATAAATTTAATGAAATATATTTCAAGCCAATAGCAAACATCAATAAATGGAGAGAAAATTAAAGCATGTCCATGAAAATCAGTGACAACACAACATTGTCCACTCCCTCCCTATTTGTTAAATATAGTATTTGAAGTTCTAGTCAAAGCAATAAGACAACTAAAGAAGATCAAGGGGAAAGAACTTGGAAAAGAAGGAGTCAGAGTATCACTATTTGCAGATGATATAATAGTATGCAGAAGCAACTTAAAAAAATCTACCAGAGAACTTCTACAGGTGATAAACACCTTCATCAAAGTGGCTGGATATAAAATTACCCATAACAAATCAGTAGCTCTCCTTTATAAACATGATAAACTGAATGAAAAACAACTTAGAGAGACCATACCCTTTACAATAGCCACAAATCATATAAAATATCTTGGTGTAACTCTAACAAAGTAAGTAAAAGATCTGTATGACAAGAACCACAAGAAACTCAAGAAGAAGGAAGACCAAAATGTGGATATTTCATTCCTTCATAAAACTGGAAACAAAATACTCATGGAAGGAGTTGTAGAGACTGACTATGGAACAGAGACTGAAGGAAGGACAATCCAGAGACTGCTCCCTCTGGGAATCCTTCCCATATTCAATCATCAAAGCCAGAAACTATTGTGGATGCCAGAAAGTGCTGGCTGACAGGAGCCTGATATAGCTGTCTCCTGAGAGGATCTGACAGTACCAGACTTATACAGAAGTAGAGGCTCACAGCCATCCATTGGACAGTGTACAGAGTTCCCAATGAGCTAGAAAAGAGGACCCAAGAAGCTGAAGGTCTTGCAGCCCCTTAGGATGAACAATATGAACTAACTAGTACCCTCAGAGCTCCCAGGGACTAAACCACCAACTAAAGAGTACACATGGTGGGACTAATGGCTTTAGCAGCAAATGTATAGCAGAGCATGACCAAGATAGTCATCAATGAAAGGAGAGGCCCTTGGCCCTGTGAAGATTCTATGCCCCAGTGTAGGGAAATGCCAGGGCCAGTAAGCAGGAGAGGGTGGGGTGGCGAGCAGGAAGATGGGGGAGGGAACAGGGGTTTGTTTTTGTTTTTGTTTTTGTTTTTTTATTTTATTTTATTATTTTTAGAGGAGAACCTTGGAAAGGAGATATTGCATGATATGTAAATAAAGAAAACATCCAATAAAAAAGAAAGAACTACAAGAGAACCTGAAGAATGAAACTGAAAAGATATCAGAAGATGGAAATATTTCCCATACGCATGGATAGGGAGTATTAACATTGTAAAAATGGCCACCTTACCAAAAGTAATCTACAGATTCAGTGTAATCCTCAGCAAAATAACAATTTTTATAGACCTTAAAAGAGCAATTTTCAACTTCATATGGAAAAACAAAAAAACCCAGGATTGCCAATACAATACTGAACAACAAAATAACTTCAGGAGGAGTCACTATCCCTGATCTCAAACTGTACTACAGAAAAATCATAAATATGGCATAGTGTTATTATATAAACAGAAACATTAACCAATTGAAGACCTAAAAATAAACCCACACACCTATGCACCCTTGATTTTTGAAGAAGAAGACCAAACCCTCCAAAATGGAACAATGAAAGCATCTTCAACAAATGGTGCTGATCTAACTGAATGGCTACATGCATAAGAATGCAAATCGATACATATTTCTAACCCTGCACAGAACCCAACTGCAAGTGGATCAAGAATATCAACATAAAACCAGACACATTGAATCTAATAGAATAGAAAGGGGGAAAGAGCCTCAACCACATTAGCATAGGGGAAAACTTCCTGAACAGAATACCAATGGCTCAGGCTCTAAGATCAACAATTGATAAATAGGACCTCATGAGTGTATAATGTTTTTGTAAGCACAAATTGGCACCTATCAGATAGGAAAAGGATCTTATCCAACCCTACACTTGATAGAATGCTAATATCAAAGATTTCTAAGGAATTCAAGAAGTTAGACACCAACTCAAATAACCCTATTAAAACATTGGGTACAGAACTAAAGAATTTTCTACAGCAGAATCTCAAATCAGCGAATAGCCCTTACAGAAATTTTCACAGTCCCTAATCATAAGGGAAATGCAAGTCAAAAAAACTCTGAGGTTCCATCTTCTTTTGTCATTAATTAATTAATTAATTAACTAATTTACACTTCAGATTTTATTCTTCCCTCCCGGTCCACCTTCAGATGTTCCACATCCCATACTTCCTCCACACCCTACTATCTCCATAAGGATGTCCCCACTTCCATCTCCCACCCCTTTAAACTACCTGGGGTCTCCAATATCTTGAGTGTTAAGTACATCTTCTCTGGCTGAAATCAGACCTGGAAGTCCTCTGCTGTATATGTGTTGGGCACCTCATCTCAGCTATTGTATGCTGCCTGTATGGTGGTCCAGTGTTTGAGAGATCTTGGGGGTCCAGGTTAATTGAGACTGCTGGTCCTTGAACAGAGTTGCCCCCTTCCTCAGCTTCTTTCAGCTTTTCCCTCATTCAGCCACAGGGGTCAGCAGACTCTGTCCATTGGTTGGTTGCAAATATCTGCATCTGACTCAGCTGCTTGTTGCCTCTTAAAAAGTATGGTCATGATAGGTCACTTTTTGTGAGGGCTCCATATCCTCAGTAATAATGTCAGGCCTTAGGACCTCCCTTTGAGCTGGATCCCACTTTGGGCCTGCAGCTGGACCTTCTTTTTCTCAAGGTCTTCTCAATTTCCATCCCTGCAGTTCCTTCAGACAGGAACATATATAGGTTAAAGTTTTGACTGTGAGATGGCAACCCCCTCCCTCACTTGATGCTCTAGGGAGGGCATCTTTCTGCTGGAGGTGGGCTCCATAAGTTCCCTCTCCCCAGTGTTGGGCATTTCATCCAAGGTGCCTCCCTTTGATTCCAGAAAGTCTCTTACTTCCCAGGACTCTGGTGCATTCTGGAGGGTCCTCCCAACCTCCTTCCTCCTGAGGTTGCCTGTTTCCACTCTCCGCTGGCCCTCACGGCTTCAGTCCTTTTCCTTCATCCAATACTAGATCATGTTCCCCCCCACCACCATTCCAACAACCACTTTTCCTCCCAGATTCCCTCCCTCCCTTCCCACTTGTGATTAATCTCCCTCCCAAGTGGGACTGAGGAGTCCTCAGTGGGGCCCTTCAGCTTGTTGAACTTTTATAGTTCTGTGGACTTCATCTTGTGTATTCTTTTCTTTTCTTTTCTTTTCTTTCCCTTTCTTTTTTTTTGGGGGGGGGGCTAATAGCCACTTATTAGTGAGTACATAAGTTTAAGTCTCTCATGAAAGAAATCAAAGATCTCAGAAAATGGAGAGAACTACCATGCTCATGGATTGACAGAATTAATATAGTGAAAATGGCCGTTCTAACAAAGGTAATCTACAGATTCAATGCAATCCCCATCAAAATTCCAACATAATTCTTCAAAGACATGGAAAGAACAATTCTCAAATTCATCTGGAAAGGCAAAAAACTCAGAATAATGAAAACAATTCTGAACAATAAAATATCAGCTGAGGGAATCACTATCCCTGACCTCAAGCTGCAATAGTGATAAAACCTGCATGGTATTGGTACACACTGACATGCTGACCAATGGAATAGAGTTGAAGACACAGAAATAAAAGCACAGACTTATGGACACTTGATCTTTGACCAAGAAGCCAAAAATATTCAATGGTAAAAAGAAAGCATCTTCAATAAATGGTGCTACTCTAATTAGCTGGCTGGCTGTAGAAAAATGAAAATTCACCCATATTTGTCACTTTGCACAAAGCTCAAGTCCAAGTGAATCAAGGACCTTAACATAAAACCAGATACACTGAATTTTATAGAAGAGAAAGTGGTACATTTACACACTGAAGTTCTACTCAGCCATTGTTTTTAGTGACTTCATGAAATTTGCAGGCAAATGCTTTTAACTAGAAATTATCATCCTGAGTGAGGTAGTCAAAAAAGAACACACACGGTATGTACTCACTGATAACTGGATATCAGGAAAAAAACCTAGGAATAACCATGATACAACTTACAGACCGTATAAAGTTCAAGAAAAAGGAAGACCAAATTTTGGATGCTTTAGTCCTACTTAGAAGGCAGAATTAAAAAATCATGGGAAGTAGAGAGTGGGAAGAAAATGGGAGGAAGAGAAAAAAAGAGGGCAGAATCAAGTGTGGGACAAAAAGAGAATGATAAACAGAGGGTCAGGAAATTGAGCAGAGGTGTGCAGCAATGGAGAACCAGGAACTGAATGTAGCTAACAGAAATTCCCAGATGTCAAGAAAGCAAGAGATTCCCAGGACATGACAGAGATGACATTAGTTGAAATACCTGTCAAAGGGGAGAGAAAATCTGTAGAGACAATATCCAGAGGTTAGGCACAGCCCCTGCTTGAGTGAGGCAAGCATCATCCCACCCTTCTCAACATTTTAACCCAGAATTGCTCCTTTCTGAGAGAAAAACGGGGACAAAGACTGGAGAAGAGACTGAAGGAAAGGCCATCCAGGGACTTCCTTACCTAGGATCCATCTCATTTGCAGCCTCCAAACCCAGTCACTACTACTGGTGCCAAGAAGTGCTTGCTGACAATAGCCTGATATAGATGTCTCCTGAGAGGCTCTGCCAGAGCCTTACCAATACAGATGGGGATATTTACAGCCAACCATCAGACTGAGCACAGAGTCCCCAACAGAAGAGTTAGGAGAAAAACTGAAGGAACTGAAGAGGATTGCAACCCCATAGGAAGAACAACAATATCAACCAACCAGACTCCCCAGAGTTCCCAGGGACTAAACCACCAACCAAAGAATACACATGGAGGAACCATGGCTTCAGCTGCATATGTAGTAAAGGATGGCCTTATCTGAAATCAATGGGAGGGGAGGCTCTTGATACTGTGAAAGCTTGATACCCCAGCATAGGGGAGTGCTAGAGTGTTAAGGCAATAGGTGGGTGTATGGGAGAGCACCTTCATAGAAGCAGGGAGAGGGGAGGGTATAGGGGATTTTTAGAGGGGAAACTGGGAAGAGGGATATCATTTGAAATGTAAATAAATAAAATAACCAATAAAAAAAGAAATGCAGGCATGGTGAATGGAAAAGAGACTGAGGGTTTAGCCTACCAATAACTGGCCAAACTTGAGACCCATCCCATGGGCAAGTACTAATCCCTAATACTATTAATAATACTCTTCTATACTTGCAGACAGAAGTATGCTGTCATGTGAGACACTCCACCTAGCAGCTTACTCAGACAAATACAGACAACCAAAAAGTAGGTGGAGATTCCAGAATATTATGGAAAAACAGGAGGGAGAATTGTGGGTCCCAAAGGGGATAGGAACTCTAGAGGAAGAGCAATAGAGTCAAATATCATGGACCTTTGCGGTTCTCAGAGTCTAAACCACTAACCAAAACATACCTGCACTGAACCTAGACCTTCCAGCACATATGTAGCAGATTTGCAGCTTTGTCTTCAGATGGGTCCTGGACAACTGGAACAGGTGCTATCACAAAAGCTGTTGCCTGTACATGGGATATGTTCTTCTAGCTGGGCTTTCTTATCTGCCCTCAGTGGGAGAGAAAATACCTAGCCTCATAGAGACTTGATGTGCCAGGGTCAGGATCTCCACTTGCTCAGAGGAGACAGAGAAGATGAATGAGGAAAGGATTGTGGAAATGGGTGACCAGAAGGAGGCTAATGAAGAGTATGCAAAGTGAGTAAGTAAAAAAAAATAAAGAGGAAACTCTCCAATCAATAAAATAATAACACATGTGCAATATATCAGTAAAAGACCCCTAAGATAATTTAGGTATCAATGGGCATTGATGAAAATTTTAAGGTAGCCTACCTAAAAATCTCATAATAGATATTTCTTTCAACTTTCAAGTATGAGTAACCAGACATGCATTAAAATATTTTAAAACTTTTAATGCCAAAAATGAGTTTTGACACCATGGGATAAACCATGGCAGGCAGGTCATGGTGGTAAGTGCTGAGAGCCACTGATGGGTCAGTTCAGATACAAACATGGGATGCTGCCTACGGCAGCCAGAGATTAGATAAGAGAAAGTTATGAAATAAAATAGTCTAACAAACAGAGAATAGTTGAAGCAAAGATAAGCACCAGGGATTTAATTCTTCTCTTAGCCCTGTTTTATACCCATTAAGAAAAAAAGGTTTTCTATTAGAAAATATTACTTCATAGCCACAAGTTACACATTTTTCTAGAGAGAGTGGCTAAGAAACCCTCATATTCTTCAAAAACATATTAATACCATTACACAAAAAGAAATTACAACAGGATATTGATTATATATTTCTCATATGAAACATATCTAACTAAAAAATTATCTATTTTTCATTCCAAAGGCTCTTTATCACCTCAAGCAGTAATTTTTATGTCATTAACAAAGTTTAAGCAGGCTAAGTGTACAGTAGTAAGTTTCTCCATGTGCTTGGTTGCCACAAACCTAAAGCACAAGTAATCTATCATGTCTTATCCTTGAAGTTCTGATCATGTACGTTGTCTAATCATCTGTTTTCTGTTCTTATACTCATAGTAGAATTATTTGTTCTTTATTATAACAGTATTACTTCCTGCTGCACATTGCAAACCTGTTTCCTCATCACTAGATAATAAGATGAAGGAACTCACACCCAACCTAGAGTATATGCTTCTTTGATCATTAGATTGTCCCATGCCTATTCTCCTTGCCTTTTACAATTACATGCCTATAATACATGAATGCTCACTGTATTCTTTTTTCTAATGCAAGCAGCATTTTATCAGGAAAGGGTACACATTTCTTTTTATTCTAACTTAAAGCATACTATCAACTATCCTAATTTCCTAACTTTATACTTTCTATGAATTACATTAAGTTGTAGAATTAGTTAAATCAAGCTAACTCCTGAAAACAACTTAAATGAATTCAGAATTTCAATAAAATTACTAATTCATGTGAACAGCAATAACTCAAGAACATTCATCTTGATGTTGACCTGAAAGAAACTTGCCCAACACAGCGGGCTATCACCTAGGAAGTAATCACACTAAGTTATTGTTAGTGAGGGTCTCTTGTTGCCTACTCATACCATGTCAAATTAATGAGGAGTATGGCAATGACAAATATGAGAAAGCATGTCAGGATCAAGAAGTATCTGATGTCACATCACACCAGAGCTTACCCTTCGTACTTGAACAGGGCAGTGGGCCATCTCTACTGAGCTCACTTGCTCACCCTAGCTCTTCCTGCATAGTGTCTGCCAACTTAAACTTAAAGATCATTTAATTCTCTAATTTACCATAACAATAAAATGTAAAATCCATTTATATTGATATTTGTGTGGTAAATTTGTGGTTTATAACAAACTCATTGGTACTTATAATAATTCTACAAGCCAAGAAAAGTTATTTTGCATATTGATTCTGTCTTCTAGCTTCAGTTTTAAATAATTATTTGTGTCATAAATTCAAGTTTCAGTTCTACATTAGAAATGTAACACAGTTGGACTATATTTAATATTGTGCAGACTATAGATTTTTATGCTTGTGGTACTAGTAGTTTTACTTATCCCTAATTCTCCTATAGTTTCTGTTAAAAAAAGAGCAATATATTCAAAGGTTTTAATTCAGCAAGTCCAATGTCAAACACTCAGAACAGAACTCATACATACAAGTAACACTGTGCAAACTCAAAAAGTTATATTTGGGAATGTGTATGTATAGTATAAGTATATACATTACTAAGATATATATTATATATATATGTATGTATATATATACATATATACATATATATATAATTTAAAAAGTTGTAACTTTGAGGGATAGTGGATACCCGTATTTGGGAGGGTATTGAATGGAGAAAGGGAATGGAGAATTATTGTAATTGAATTATCTCCAAAATCAAATAAAACCTAGAAATTGATGGTTAAAGCTGGAAAATATCAATTCAAAGATGGTTCTACTTTATTTGTACATAGTTTTATATTATAATCTCAAAAATTACATATTTCTTAAAGTGTCTCAATTGGGAAACAAGATATGAGGAACAATGTCCTAATCAGTCCCTGTATAAAGGCCATATATCTCTTCACTTTCTTGGTTTCTTCCTTTCTGTGTACTATATATGGATGGATTTTTTTTTTGATGCACAGGTGTCACGAAGTCGATAAACAGAAATCTAAGTGGCACACAGTTGGTTATTCTCATGGGCTTTTCTTACTAACTAGACTACAGGTCATATGATCTCTGATGTTCCTGTTCATCTACATCATAACAGTGGTGGTGAATTTGGGGATGATGATACTTATTCAGACAAATACCAAATGCCACAGAATCATGGACTTTTTCCTTAGCCACTTGTTTTTGTGACATTTTTGATTCCTCTATAGTTACATATAAACTCTTGGAGATCTAGGTGGCAGAGGACACGAACATTTTTTTTCTATGATTGCATCTAACAATTTTCTTGTACCTGCATTTTTAGTGTAGCTGAAATATTTATGTTGGCAGAAATGGCTTCTGTCTACTTTGTGGTAGTTTGTAATCCCCTGATTTACCCTGTTGCATAGTCTTATCAGCTGTGTATCTTTATGATAGCTGGGTTTTATAAACAAGGCATACTGTGTTCCTCAAGGCACGTATTTTCTTCTTGCACTACCCATTTGTGAGTCTAGCATCATTAATAATGTTATCTGTGACCTCTGTATAATTATGGCTGTCTCTTGTTCAGACCAATATAGCACAGAGATATGATCTTTTGTTACTGGTATTTTCAATGAAGTCAGCAGATTGCTGGTCATTCTGGATAATATGTTCATTTTCACTTTAGTTTTGAAGATTTCTTCTGCAAGCATGAATCAGAAAATCTTTTCTACCTGTATTCCCAACGTGACCACTATCACCATCTTCCATACCATCATTGTCTTTGCTGTATCCCACATCTTCTTTGCTCATTCTTCAAACAGCTTCTGTATTTTAAAGCAGTGAGTTCCATGATTAACCCACTGATCTATATCCTTGAGAACAAGGATGTGAATGAGACATTCAGAAAATTAGTTCTCACAAAGTCTATTATCATTCAATATATTAGATTTGTTATTTTATTTCTAAAATTTTATTTATTATAGTATAAAATGCAGAATTATTGTAGTACAACTAGGGATAAAAATAAATTACTGAATATTCCACAAATTATTATGTCTCTATAGAAAACATTGCATCATGATTGATTTTAACATGTTAAAGTTTAAAATAATACCTTGTAAACACATGAATACAGAAAATATTATAATCTTGAATAATCTATTGCAATATTCATTCATTACTTAGTTATTTTTAAACTCATCTAAAATTTTATGTTTGTATTTTCAAAGTAAATGTATTCTAGTTTTCAATGTTGTGTAAATTCATCATAGGCTCATCAAAATTTTATTCAGGAAGTTCATTTTTCTAAGCTGTCTTTACTAAGTGCTTATATCTTTGAGTGTTTTGGAATCACTGGTATTTTCCTTCTCTTATGTTGAATGGGCAAGTTATTGTCATTCATGAAAACTGTATCACACTTAGAAAATACTTATGAAAAAGGATTGTAACTATTGCTCTGAAGTAAAGCTTGAGGTCAGAGATGGTGATTTCCCTAGTTGTTCTTTTATTGTTAAGAATTGTTTTCGCTATTCTGTTTTTGTTTTGTTTCGTTTGTTGTTTTTGTTTGTTTTTTGTTTTGTTTTTGCCTTTTCAGATGAATTTGAGAACTGCTCTTTCCATGCTTTTGAAGAATTGTATTACGATTTTGATGGGGATTGCATTGAATCTGTAGATTGCTTTTGGTATGATGTCCATTATACTATGTTAATTCTGCCAATCTATGAGTATAGGAGCTTTCTACATTTTCTGAGATCTTCTCTGATTTCTTTCTTGAGAAACTTGAATTTATTGTCATACAGGTCTTTCCCTTGTTTGGGTAGGGTTACCCCAAGATATTTTATATTATTTGTGGCTATTGTGAAGGGAGTTATTTTCCTAATTTCTTTCTCAGCCTGTTTATCTTTTTGAGTTAATTTTATGTCCAGCCACTTTGCTAAAGTTGTTTCTCAGCTGGAGATGTTCTCTGATAGAATTTTTGGGGTCATTTATGTCTGCAAATAGTGATACCTTTATTTATTCATTACCAATTTGTATCCCCTTGATCTCTTTTGGTTGTCTTACTGATCTAGCTAACACTTCAGATACTATATTAAATACATATGGGGAGAGTTGGCATTGTTGTCTTGTCCCCAATTTCATTGGGATTGTTTCAAGTATGTCTCCACTTAATTTTGATATTGGCTTTTGATTTGCAGTAAATTGCTTTTATTATGTTTAGGTATGGCCCTTGAATTCCTGATCTTTCTAATACTTTTCACATGAAGGGGTGTTGCATTTTTTCAAATGCATTTTCTACATCTATTGAGTGAGGGAAAAGGACTGAAGCCCTGAGGGCCAGCAGAAAGAATGGAAACAGCCAACCTTGGGAGATAGGAGGTTGGGGGGACCCTCCAGAATGCACCAAACACCTGGGAGCTGAAAGCCTCTTGGAATTCAAAGGAAGGGACCTTATATGAAATGCCAGACAGTAGGTGAAGGAACTTATAGAGCCCACCTCCAGCAGGAAGGCAGGACATCAAGTGAGGGATGAGATTGCCATCCTACAGTCACAACTCTGACCCTTAATTCTTCCTGTTTGAAATTACAGGAATGGAAATGTAGAGGAGCCTGAGGAAGAGAAGGTCCAGCAACTGGCTCAAAGTGGGATCTAGCTCAAGGGGAGGTCTCAAGGCTCCTTGACACTATTACTAAGGCTATGGAGCACTCAACAGAAGGGGCCTATCATGATTGCTCAATAAACATCTGAAAGAATCAAATGCAGATATTTGGACCCAACTAATGGACAGAAGCTGCTGACCCCTGTTATTGAATTAGGGAAGGCTGAAAGAAGCTGAGGAGAAGGGCAATCCTGTCGAAGGACCAGCAGTCTCAATTAATCTGGACCCCTGAAATCCCTCAGATACTGGAACACCAACTAGGAAGAGTATACCAGCTGATATCAGGCCCCCAACACACATACAGTAGAGGACTTCCAAATCTGTGTTCATTCAGAGATGACGAACCTAACCCTAAAGAGACTGGAAGCCCCAGGGAGTTTGGAGGTAGGGTGGGGTAAAGTATGGGGACAGCTACCTGGACTCAGGTGGGTGGGAAGTAGGTATGGGATATGGAATGGTCAGAGGGTGGATTGAGGGGGGAATAAAATATGAATTATAAAAAATAAATTAATTAAGAAAAAAGAAAAAGTGATTGTTCTCTATTCCCTGAATTTATGCCCATTTTTGCCACCAAAATATTTGAATAAAAATTTGCAGTGAGATATTTAAGTCACAGAGTTGTGAAAAAACTCATATAACTCTAGTCTTTTAAATTTAAAAGCATTCATTATAACTCCATTGAGAAAATAAATTTTATTTTATTAATAATAATTGGAAACATATAATACATAATGAGAAGAATGAGTTTTATTTTATATTATATTCCAACATAAACTTGAATCTCATTAAATATACTATAGGTGACTGTAAACATATAAGCTATAAAATATTATCATAAGTAATAAGGAGAGTACTTTCAAATTTGGGGTGCAAATTTTTAGATAAAATGCAAAATGATAGCTTATTAAACAATGAATGAGATTGAATTAGCCTACATTAAAATTAGTAGTAAATTTTTATTAACAGATACCATAAAGTAAGTGAATGATTGTTGTGTAAACATGAGGATATGGATTTAGATAAAATGCATCCAATTAAAAGTGGAGCAGGTTTCTCATCTAAGAAGGAAAAGTTGACAATCGGAATCTATATACTTGCAGGACTGGCCAATTCAAAGACCTCTGGGTTTAGAGAAAAAAATTAGTCTAAAGACAGTTGTTGGAGGGTGATTGAGGAAGACTATGAAATTTAACCTCTGATTTCTACACTACTATGAATGTGCATGTACACACAGGGACACAAAAAGTTGCATCCACCACTCAGCTGGAAGTATAGGTTTGGCCTTCCATTAACTATGCATACTTTAACTCATTTTTATAATTGTAAGGTTAACATATCTATTTTAACTGTTTGATGAGAAAATACCTAAAACCAAATTGATTCTTCTCCAGTCAGTGAATTCTTGGTTAGTGTGATGACTTCACTGGGGTTCTATTGCTTTACAACTAATCTGTTGACAATAGAGCAAAAGCCTCCATTGATACTCATCAGCAGGGTTGTAAGACTGTGTTATGACACCAAATCCTTTCAAGGAGTCTCACACATACATTTGAGTCTCAGTAGCTTCTATATTTTTTCAGTTGTGACTACAGAAAAAGAATATAGGATGGATAGTGTATATAGGTACCTCTACTTCTGAATCTTCACATTTCTTGTGTCAGAAAAAGATAATTATTATAACAATGGGCCTATCACTCTTCTTACTGGAGAAGGATTAATCCTTTGGAAGATAAGTGTCTTAACCTACTCCAATACATTGTTTCTTTATAAAGATTCTTATCATCTCAATAATGACAAACACAGGAATAGAAGATCCAACATTTATGGTGATTACATAGCTTCTGGTTCTTAATAATCAATAGAAATATGTCATTATGTACTATTTGTAGGTTGTAAGTAAGTAGTATATTTTGAGGATAGCATTGTATACATCTATATAAATGGTCTTGATATTGTCTGAAAATTATGTTAAATATGTATCCTATTGCTCCAGGCATGATTTTTCAATTTTTTATTTTTTTTGAGATATAATAGCATAATTTCCCTCCTTACGTCCTTTATATGTCATAGCCTCATTTTCCTTAATTGTTACTTACATATGTGAACATAGCACTAAAAACATTAATTTCACTGGTATTTTTCAAGACCATTGTATAGTAGGACTAAAGTTTTGCCACTATGCACTTTTGAGTTGTGTTAGTATACATGAGAAGTCACCTGAAAAAAATCTGGCTTTATTATGTTATTCCATACTCAAATTACCTCCAGAAATATGAAAAAAAAAGCTCTGAGAAGATGTACAGCTGTTCATCTTGTGAGTCCTGCAAAAATTGGGCAGCAGCTGTCCCTAAACTTGTTCATGTTTGTTGAATCATTTCCCCTAATTGTCTGGCTTCTGGGAGAAGGGGCACCTAGGCCTGCATAGGCTTGATGTGCCAGAGTGGACCGATACTGAGGTCAGACCTCCACTCACTCAGAGGAAAAGAGGGTGTGGATGTGAGAAGTGACTGTGGGAGACCATATGCCCAGTAGTAGATTGAAAACATATAATGAATAATTCAAGTACATCCTTGGACGTTCCTTTTCTCATTCTGTCATGTGAAGCCTTAAAAAACATAATTTTGAGTTTACTTTATCCCTCCTTTTGAACTTGAAGGTCATTAGCACATGTATTATAGCTTTCAATTTAGTGTTTTTCTGTAATATCTGAGTTTGTTAATGAGTGGAGCTCTGTATCTATCTCTGTGCATTTTGGGGGGATTTTTTTCCCTCTGTTTGTTGTATACTATTTCAATGTACTAGTTTTTTTATCTGATATTTTATTTTGATCCTTTAGAAGAGTGTTCTCTTATGAGAGAAAGAAGGAGGTACATCCAGATGTAAGGAGAGGCTAGGTGGAACTAAGAAGAAAAGATGAAGCCATAATAAGGAGATATTATGTGAGAGGAAAAGCTATTTTAATAAAAGGGGAAATGATTGACTGAAAAAATTAAACAGAGAATTTATCTCAAGAACATTTTGTTGTAGTCCTTAACAATTTTAAAAGTCTATTCAACACATAATTGTGTGGTCTACCCGATGTTAAGAACAATCTCTATCTGCCAAATGTTTCCTACAAGGTGTCATGCATGCTGAATTAGAGGGCCCAAATCAAATGGTAGCTTTCATGGTACACTGGATATGTCAGAGAGATTCTTTTGCTTCATGTATTTCACACAATCTACAACTTTTTATATTCTTGTGAAAAGAAGGATTAAATTAATTGCCTTAAATTGCTATATATTCTTTTACAAAATTCAAAGAGGTCTACTAAGCTTAGCAGAAAATAAGTAAATGTTGGAGGTCATTTTAATGCCAGTTACAGAGGATGTCTTAATTATGAACTAACAGTGCTTAAGAGCAAACTTCATGTCAGGGTTTTCTTTGGCATTTCAAGGAAAGTCTCATTATTAAAGATTCTTCAAGATGAGATTTAGTATTCATAGTAATTCCCTGCTCTGAGCCTGTATGGAATACTGTCTTGAATTTTCTCTAGAGTTAGTCCCCAGAGATATAAGGTAAACATAAAGTCTATTCTCTTCCTGCTGTTTTCAATTCACAGAGCACCAGAAGTATGCTTGACTCTCTCTGTAACAAGTGAGTTTATTCAGATTTCTTTGCTACTGTGAAAATGTTCTTTAACTGACATTGTAATTAAGATCCTCTTTGATTTTTTTCTTTCTGTGTTACATCCTTAATTTAGAGGCAATAATATTCAGAAGTAAAGTAAATACACATAGTAAATGCCTCAGTCATTAGCAATAACTATCAAAGAAAGCATTAAACATTTTCAGAATATGTCTATACCTCAGTGATATTATAAAGCAAAATATGGCCAAATGGCACTGTTTACATCTTTTCTCTTAGATTTCTATAATTTTTTATTTCTTAGAATAAAAAAATCTCAAAGCTGGGATTTGTGCAAATAACCAAACTAAAATGGCATTCTAGACTGCTCTTTAAGAATATTTGATGTTTCTTACATAATTTTGTATTAAACAGAAGAATCTTCATCGTCCGCTGTCTACTAATAGGCATTACGGTGCTAATGGAAAGAAACGTGAGTGTGGAGATTATCTTTGTCCTGTTGGGCTTCACAGACTACCCTGAACTTCAAACCCCCCTTTTCCTAACCTTTCTCTTCATGTACATCATCATTGTAGTGGGAAACCTTGGGATGATCGTGCTCATCAATATCGACCCTAAGTTCTACACTCCCATGTACTTCTTCCTTAGCCACCTTTCCTTTGTTGACTTGGGCTACTCAACCATCATCATACCCAAGCTGCTTGAAAACTTGGTCCTGGCTGATAAAACTATACTCTACTTCCCCTGCATGTTGCAGTACTTCCTGTCCTGTGTAGCTCTGGTGGCTGAGTCCTACTTGCTAGCAGTTATGGCCTATGATCGTTTCGTAGCCATCTGTAATCCTTTGCTGTACACTGTGGCCATGTCACAGAGGCTGTGCATCCTGCTTGTGACTGGGTCATATATCTGGAGCACCTTTGAAACGTTGATTCTCCTTTGCTATGCTCTGCAGCTAAAGTTTTCAAGATATAATGTGATCAACCACTTCTTCTGTGAGTACACTGCCGTCATTGCTGTCTCTAGTTCTGATATACACATCCCCAGCCTGCTACTCTTTTGTTTTGCAACCTTCAATGAAGTGAGTACACTCCTGATCATTCTCACTTCTTATGTGTTCATTTTCATGACAGTATTGAAAATCAAATCTGCTAGTGGACGTCGCAAAGCCTTCTCTACCTGTGCCTCCCACTTGGCTGCTATCACTGTTTTTCATGGAACCATACTTTCCTTGTACTGTGTACCTAACTCCAAAAATTCTAGGAATGCAGTCAAAATAGCCTCTGTATTTTATGCAGTTCTCAACCCCTTGCTTAACCCTCTTATCTACAGCTTGAGAAACAAGAATGTGAAGGAGGTTTTTTGGAAATTAGTGAGTACTTCACTGAAGTTCCCACTTCACTGACCCATCTTAAAGTATGTTCAATACAAATATAAAATTAGAACAATATGTGTTTCTATCTACTAGGATACATATTTGCTTGAATTCTATTTATTGTTACGATGCATGGTTTCATAAATTCATCACAGAAAATGGAGGCAAAGTTGTTTACTATTTAGAGGAAATGGAAAATATGTTGGTGCAAAATATTTATTTCAAGTCAATCTATAATAATAATATTAATGATAATGATAAATGATCATCACAATAAAAACTAGTAAGTTATCAGGATATAATTCCAAATGTAATTTCTTCTGAAAGAATGACAGTAAATAACACTGGAATGAAGAAATCTTGTTTGGTTGTGTTATAAGCATGACAGAGTGCTTCTGAATGTAAACTTCAGAGAAATTCTGTCATTGTTATTAGAGGTTTGCCATTAAACTTTATTATTAAAGCACATAGGAGTATCTTTATATCATATATTCATTTCATTCTTTATGTTCTACTTTATGTATACTAAACTCTATAGTCACTTTCTTTTCATAGGCTTGCATCAAAACAATAACTACATGTCTCTGGTAGAATACAAAACAAATATCTAATGAAATGAAGAAGAACTGGCTGTCATGATTTAAACTTAAAAGCTAACTCTACAAATTGAATATCAACTTCCTTTTCTATAAAGCAACTATTAGACAATGAATGATGGGTGTCATGGACACTAATTCTGTGTTTCAGAAAGAAAAATGTTTGAATGATTTTATTTCTAAGATAGCACTTAGATAAAATTGGGAAAAAGTTTCATTATTAGAACAACTTGTATCAAAATACTTAGAAGCATCATTTATAGTGATTCATAAAAAGATAAAATAAACAATTACTCAGAAATATTTGCAGATCATATTTTATTCTTTACTTTTCATTGTTTATATCAATGAGTGAATGAACCTAAATATCTGGTAGTAAAAATTCCATGAATTAAAATAAATTTGAATGATAAGAAAATATTATATGAGTTAACATAAATTATAAAGTATCTATTTTAAAATATTATCACTTTGGATGAAGTCATATGAAGAAAAATTTTATACAGTATTTTATTTATTGCCCAAAAACTAAGTGCTAAAATTTAATCTTTAAATTCTATGAAAACAACATTAACAGATTAATAAAAATGACTAAACACTGAGAAAATGTAATTTGCCTATAAACATTGTTATACTTAGGTTTTATGTACAGTAGCTATTTTAAAGTAGGTGTTTCTCATTGTAAAGATGGAATAAAAACATGTATGTATTACCATTTCTTTTCTGTAAGAATAGTTGCAAACCAAAACTTTAATGACACAGGTGTGGAGACTTAAACTCAAATAACCCTAATAGTGCCGTATGTTTGAATCCTTGGTCCCCAGTTATTAGAACTGGTAGGGAAGAATTAGGAACTGGGGTCTTGTTGGAGGAATTATGACACTCAGTGTGGGCTTTGAGCGTTCAAAAGCCTATAACACCTCCAGTCCTTCTGCCTTCTGCTTCAGCGGCTTCTTCTCCTTCTTCTTCTTCTTCTTCTCCTTCTCCTTCTCCTTCTCCTTCTCCTTCTCCTTCTCCTTCTCCTTCTCCTTCTCCTTCTCCTTCTCCTTCTCCTTCTCCTTCTTCTTCTTCTTCTTCTTCTTCTCCTTCTCCTTCTCCTTCTCCTCCTCCTCCTCCTCCTCTTCTTCTTCTCCTCCTTCTCCTCCTCCACCCCCTCCTCCTTTAGCCTCCTCTCCCCTTCCCTCTCTTTCTCTCTCTCCTCTCTCTATCTCCTTCCCCCTTTCCCTTGCTCTTTGATCAGATGTGTGCCCTTAGCTACTTCTGTAGCACTGTCTTTCTGCTACCATGTTTCCCACCATGATAGTCATGAATTATAACCTTATAAATCTGTGATATCCCAATAAATGCTTTCTTGTTCATTTACTTTTGTCATGGCAATGAAAAAAATAACTAAAACAAGTGTCTTAGGTATGGTGGTAAGGAAACAGACATTTTTATGCATTCTAGAAGTATGACAAAATTTAGTATTCACATGAGACTATTGAAGGAACAGTACCATAAATTCATATCATCTGTCATACATTCAAAAGTCATAGCCCTAGGAATACAAGAATATAGTCCTAGTCATCACTTCCAGAGCTAAAATAACAAACTTACAGAAACATTTCTAAAAACATAATAGCTAACAACACTAATGAAAGTAAAATTCAATAAAAGGATGATTGAATAAAACTTTGGTTACTGTCAAGGAGGAAAGGAAATAGAAAAATGTTTAAATATTGGTATTGTTGTTTCCAGGGGAATTTTTAAAAAAATATTTATTTTATTATTTTACTTTATGTTTGTGAATGTTTTGCTTATGTGTATACCATATTCATTCTTGGTATCAGTGGAAGCTGACAGAGAATACAGGTGATTGTGAATCATTGTGTGAGTTCTGGGATTTTGACCCAGGGGGTATAAAAAAATTGACAACTATTTTAACAACTGAGCTCTTTTTCAAAATGTCCAGTTGTATTTTTAATAAGTAAGTACAAGACATGTAAAAGAGATTACATTATGAAAAATATATCAAACACTGAATATTAAAACTGAAAAGAAAGAAAGATATATAAAATAACACTTGATTAAATACATTAATGAATAAATAATTATAGGCTAGAGTTGCCAAAATATTAGAATTAGGTCACAAAACATTTAGAACTTAAGCACAGATAGCTTAATCTCAACCATATTTAGTAATTTTTTCAAAAGTAATGGCCCTCAAACTAAGTCTCATAAAAAATGGAGATGAATATCTTTAATCACAAATTTTTCTAATTTCACCAATACGTTTTTTTGAAACAGAACTAAAGGTCCTTGGGTAAATGATTGGTGCTCATGTCAAAATTACTAAAGACTACAGATGGATCCTGGATAGTGTAATACTCAACAGCTAATGATAATTTAAAGGATATAAAAGCAGTAATTTTAATTGGCATATTTAGTTATAGATTAAAATTTCTATAAAGTGAATGTTCACTATAGTTGATTTAAAGGCATAATATCTTCAACCCTCTTTTGATATTAAAAATGCCAAAGTAATGGATGAATAACAAACATTTGGATCCTACTAAGTGTGTCTACATACTGATCATTCTTATGAAAACAAAAAGCAATATTTATACATTCTGTTTTTAAATTAACCTTAAGATTTCATTAAAGTGTGAAAAGAGGAAATTCAGAATTAGTGAAATATAAACAGTAGAATCAGACAGATACAATTTGAAAATTTTAATTCAAACAATGGGTTGTAATAATAATTTCTATGTATAGTAAAATCATCTCATAACAGATTGATAATAAATTCAAAAATGAAATTTTCATTTTTGACTGTACCTGAATCTATTTATCAGAGTAGAGCATGAAATATCTTTTCACACACCTCTATGTATGGTCTATGACTGATAGGATCAACTGTGAAGAATTCTTGCCAAATAGAAATTTAAAAATTCACTCAAATTTATAAGTATTTTATCTCACTCTCTATTTAAAATGACTGTTCAAGGATGAAATCAGTACCAAATGAACCAGAAGAAGTAATTCCCAGTAAAAATGAGCTATAAATGTTTGATCCTCTCCATTCACAAATTTGCCAAAATATACACATCTGATAGAATGTACACACTCATTTCATAATGCAGATAACACAGTTATTAATTGAGCTAGTTTGATTCTTGATTAAATCTAATATACAGAAAAAAAGAGTTTGAGGGGAAAATACAGAAAATTAAACATAGATTAAGTATTTAATGAGACTGACAATAATATCATGTGGATAACTTTTGTGTCAAAGATGTTCAAATAATCTTTTTTTATTATTTTTTATTAGATATTTTCTTTATTTACATGTAAATTTCTCCATTCCTAGTTTCCCCTTCAAAAACCAAAGAAACAAACAAAAACAACAAAAACAAACCCCTGTTGCCTCCCCCCTCCCCATGCCTGCCACCCTCCCTCCCACTTATTGGCCCTGGAATAATCTTTATTTTACAAGTGATTACACTTTTAGCCAGGCAGTGTAGTCACATGTTTATTCCCAGGATTCTAGAGACAGTAGTAATCAGATTTCAGATTTCAAAGCCTGCCTACTTTTCTGAGCAAGTCCCAGGACAGACAGAGCTACAAAGAGAATTGCTGTCAAAAAGGAAAAATAGCCAGGTGGTGGTGCCACATGCCTTTAATCCTAGCACTTGGGAGGCAGAGGCAGGTGAATTTCTGAG
>NW_022196897.1:74278718-74282764 GCF_008632895.1 Mastomys coucha | reverse complement strand
CACTTTTCACAAAGCATAAATGGAAGCACAATTACAAACTGGATTGACAGAAAAAAGAAACAGAAATACAGTAGTAGTTAAAATGACCTAAATTAATGGGATCAGAGATCAGCAACTCATCCTTATGAGTGACTTAGTTTTACAAAGTGAGTATTTGAAATACTTGTTTTACAGACTGATCACAGAAGTTTTTGGATATGAAATACTTGGAAAACTGAAAGCATTCATGTCTGAGGACAATTAATTCACATACTCCTTTGTTTTAAAGCTCTCAGTCTTGGACATATTGTCAAAAATGTTCTAATGGAAGACTTTAAAGATGTACAGATATGAAATAAAATTAAGATGTTTCTTCTGGTTTTGTCACTACAGATTTTTTTCTGTAAATCTAAATGTATTTACATAATTTTTAAATTAATTCATCTCATTAGGTATTTATATGTTTTTCTGTATGCCTGTATGTGCACCATGTGCATACCTGGTATGTTCAGAGGTCAGAAGACATATTGTAACTGGAATAACGATGGATGTAAACTGCTATATTGGTGCTGGAAAGAGAATCAAGAATCTCTGGACAAACAGGAAATGCTTTTAACTGCTAAGTCATGTCTCCAGTCTCTATCTGTAGTTCCTTTATAAAGTTAAGTAAAAAGAAAGTTTTCTATTTAAAGGAAGTCAAAATGAGACTGAGAGGGATGAGGGAATTAACAAAACTCAATGTGTAAAGGTATGAAATTGTCAAAAAGTAAACTTAAAAATAAATTTACTTAAAATATCAAAATAGAATTTCATAGTAATGGCAACTCATTCTTCCAATAAAAAATAACTTTGAAAATGTATATGGATAAACTCAGTTGGAGTTCTTTATTTTTACTATAACTAATGTCACCTTGTATTATTCTTGGAATACCATTAAATTCTTCAAAACACCATTAAAAGTGAATAATATAGTCACACTCTGCAAAGTTGCTAGAGTGCATAACTGTTAAACTTCTTTAATAAAATATATTTTATTTATCATCTATAGTTTTGTGCCTGTATTCTGATATTATCTGTTTCCTACTAGCTCCTTTTAAATTCCTAGAGAACTTACCAAACTTTCCCCATCAAAAATTATCTTAAAAATTACTACTGAGGTAAAAATCATATTAACATAGCATGTAAAGGATGGTGTCATTGATTAGCAAATGAGAAACCTACTGGTGTTCAATTCCCCACAGAAATGTAATTCTTTTTATTTAGTTTATTTAGCTTATTTAGTTTAACAGCTAAAGTTTCCCAAGATATGGCTGCTAATGATGATGTTTCTGCCTATAATTAGTGGATGTGCCATACTACAGAAATGGTAGATCTAAAGCATTTTATAGAGGGTATGGTATTATATGGCTTACACTCTCCATTTGTTAAAGAATTGCTAAATACTTGGGCTACACAGAATAAAGTTATCCCCCGAGCCTGGGCAGGATTGATGTCAGCTGTTGATAAGCTGAACAGCAATTACAGTGTTTGTTGTGATGTAGGCACAAAGTCATAGAATAGAACAACAGACTATAGCACGGGGGAATAAATGTTACTAAAGACCAACTGCTTGGTGAAAGGTGTTATGCTAATTTAAAGAACATATCCAATCTGATTATGTCATAATTAAACAGTGCTGTGTTGCAACTTTAAGGGTCTGGGATAAGACTGAGGAACCAGAGGAAAAATCTACCTCATTTACAAAGGTAATACAGGAACCTACGAAGTATTCACTGGTTTCTTTCTTTTCTTTTTTTTTTTTTAAGAGATTGAGTTCTATGTAAACAGCCATATCAGACCTTGAACACAGACAATCATTGATAGAAATGTTGACCTTTGACAATGTGAATCCTGATTCTTAAGAGAGAAATCAGACCATTGAACTCATAAGGAGCCCCTATAGACAAATGGATAAGAGAAACAACTGATATTGGTTTCCTTACATTAAGGGCACGGCTTCTCCAGTAGAAAGGACAGGAGCTTTTGGGAATACTGGAGACTCTGTAATCTGGCAAACAATGGTTAATTATCAGACACCCAAATTAATGTTGCAAATGAATGATGTTGGCATTCAAGAGCAGTTAGCAAAGAAATTCTGTAGGCACCATTTGAAAATACTTAATGATTTTCAATAATTAATGGGTGATGTTAACTGGCTGAAGCCTACAATTGAATTAAGTACGTATGAGTTAAGTGATTTTTTTCAAACATTACCAGGAGATTCAGATTTAAACAGTCCAAGATATCTAACTGATGAAGCAGAAAAAAGACTTAATTCTTGTAGAACAAAGACTGCAAGATGCATAATCAGATCAAATTGATACTAGTCTTGCTCATATTTGCCTTTAATGTATTCTCCTAGTAGGCTCATTATGCAAAGGGAAGATGGTATCATGAAATGAGTTTGGTTTAGCTCATAAACAAAGTAAATAAATGGAGACATATATAGAAAAAATTCTGAGTTAATTATAAAAGATAGAATAATATTACACCAATTGTCAAGAAAAGATCTGGCCAAAATTATAGTACCTCTTGTATATGCTGAGATTATGTCATTATGGGGATGAACGAAAATTGACAAAGAGCTTGTAGTAATTACTTGGGTGAAGTTAATAACAAATACCCCAAAAAGAAAGACATATTCTTTATAAAAGGAACTAATTAGATACTGGATTGTGCCTCTGCTGTTCTATTGAATCATATTTGGTATCCTGACACTTCAAAACTAGACTGCTGATATTTGACAGAGACTGGAGTAACTCCAATGAAATGCTTTTAAGCATTCCCACATTCCCTTGTCCTATTCAGTATATTTTCTCCCATAACTTTGTCTAGAAGGGAGGATGAAGCATTTGAGAACCCTTACTAAAATTAGGGTTAAAAAATCTAAGCCTGTAAGTGTTTCAGAATTTTTAATTTTTAATTTAATCTTCTATCCATCCACTTTGATGAAAGTGTTTATCAGCTGTAGGAGTTCCTTGTAGGAAATTTTAGGATCACTTATGTATACTATTATATTATACATAAATAATGATACTTTCACATCTCATTTTCCATTTTTTATCTTCTTGATCTGCTGTAGTCTCCAAGGTAATGTGCTTATTGTTTTGATTCATGTCTTGTTCTTGTTCATGGTTTTGCAGACCTACATATATGTGTGTATGATTATATAGTATATAAGTTATATGTAGGTATTTATATTTAAATGATTTAACATTTTAACTAGTACATGATTTTAATTACTATTTCAAATAATTACATATAAAATATCATGAGGAGCATTAATTATGTAATATACACATTATGAGATCCATTATTCTATTGTTTAATTCATAACATATTTTTATTTATCATGAAATTTTCACACATATATAAAATGTATCTTGAGCAGTTCAGTCACAATTTTCTTCCCTTTCCTCATATGTGTTTAAAGTAGATTAAGTGAAGTAACACTTTTAGTTTTTATAGGTATTGCCAAATAAATCTGAAGAAATATTAACCAACTTGCACTATCATCACTGCTGTATGAGTGTCCAGAAATATGGACAGTATGTAGCATTCCCTTGAATCAAACACTTGGGATCCTAGGTGTATGTTTCCCGGTATTCTCCAACATACATACACACATACCCCCCCCACACACACACACACTCATTACTCAAACACGCACACAAACACAAACACATACACATTCAATCACATACACTTATGTAAACATACATACATGTAGACATATACATGTATGCATATATGCTAATTTTCCTAGGTAATATGCTTATTGTGATTCATGTCTGGTTCTAGTTCATGGTTTTGCAGACATACATTTTTATGCATGGATATATAATATATAAGTAGGTATTTTTATTAGAATTATTTAATATTTTAATTCATATTGTCTTAATTATTGTTTCAAAATAATTTGATATGAGGAACATTTAATTATGTACTATTTACATTTTTTAATAAAATAAAATGTTTATTGTTAACACATCTCAGATGAGTTTTGAACTTGAAGACAGAGTTGCTTT
>NW_022196897.1:74274804-74278001 GCF_008632895.1 Mastomys coucha | reverse complement strand
AGTTTCTCAATAATGATTTAAATGTTTAAAAAACTATCTGCAAGTGGTAGACAGTTTAGGCAGTCATCACCATACATGCAGTATTGTCTTTCTTTTGTTAATTAAAAAGTATTTTATGTAGTCTTTTAATATTTTACACATGTATAAAATGTATCTTGAACACCTCTACCTCATATTTCTTCTTCTCATTTGTAATGTAATTTAATGTGGATTAAATGAAATAACAATTTTGGTTATAGTGGGTATTGCCAAATAAATCTATAGAAAATTTAACTATCTTGCCCTATCCTCAGTGGTGTGTGGGAATCCAGAAATATGAACAATTTGCAGAATTCCCCTTGAATGAAACACTTGATTTCTCAGGTAAATGTTTCTAAGTACTGGCTTCAACTATATGGAACCACCGTGACTGACTAATCTTGAGTATATAGAAATTGCTTAACCACAACAATTTGAATATATTCTTCCTGTGCTAACAATTGCCTCACAGTAAGTTCTTCCTTGTTTGGGTTCTTGTCAATCTTTTTTTTTTTAATTGGTTATTTTTATTTATTTACATTTCAGATGTTGTCTGCTTCCAGGTTTCTCCTCCACAAACCCCCTATCCTATACTCCCTCCCCTTGCCTCTATGAGGGTGCTCCCCCACCCACCCACTCACTTCAACCTCACTGCCCTAACATCCTGCTATGCTGGGGGATCAAGTTTTCAGAGGACTGAGGGCCTTTTTTCCCCATTGATGCCAGAGAAAGGAATCCTCTGCTGCATATGCAGCTTTAGCCATGGGTCCCTTCATGTGAATTCTTTCCTGGGTGGTTTAGTCCCTCAGAATTCTGAGGTGTCTGATTAGTTGATATTGCTGCTCTTCCTATGAGGGAAGATATATAAATATCTCATAAGAGAGAATCTATCCAACTTTCAAGTATTAGTATCCAGACATGCATTACAATATTTTAAAACATCTAAAGACAAAGACAAGCTTTGACACTACTGGGTGAACCAAGACAAGCAGGTGGTGGAGGTTGGTGTTGAGAACCCCTGATGGGGACAGTTCAGATATCGCCAATAGGGGCTGCTGCCTCTGGCAGCCAGAGGTTAGAGAAGAAAAAGGAAGAAAATCAAACACTCTCACATATATTGAATAGTTTAAGCAAAGATAAGCTCCATGGATTTATTTCTTCTCTTAATCTTGTTTTATACCCCTTAGGACAATTTTTTTTCTATTAGGAAGAAAATTATTTCATAGCCACAAATTATCCTTTTTCCAGAAATAGTCACCACAAAAATAAAGTCTTCAAATTAGATTAAAATCGTTGCACAAGAGGTAATTACAACATGATGTTGGTTATGTATTTCTTATAGGAAACATATCTAACTAAACAATTTTCATCTGCCTTTCTTTCAAAAACCTTATTGTGACCTCAAAGGAATAATTTTAAGGTCATTAATTGAAAAAGTTTAAACAGGCTAAGAATATAGTATCAAATTTCTACATTTGTCTTGATTGACAAAAACCTGTACTTACTAAGGAGCTTGTCATCTATCTTACATATTATTTTGTACATTTTTTTTTTTTTTTGGTTTTTCCAGACAGGGCTTCTCTGTGTCAGAAATCTGCCTGCCTTTGCCTCCCAAGTGCTGGGATTAAAGGCATGTGCCTCCACCACCGGCTTATTTTGTAAATTTTGATAAGGTAGGCTGGCTAATCATGTGTTTTAGGTTCTTATACTCAGAATTATTTTCTTTTTATTATAACGATTTCCTCCTGCACATGGAAAATCTCTTACCTCATTGCTAGATCACAAGAACCAAGAACTCAGGCCCAACCTAGGTTAAATGCTTCTTTGATCATTAATATGTCCCAAACCTATTCTTCTTGCCTCAACAATTACATGATTGTAATGCATGAACAGTCTACTCAGGCAGCTTTTGCCATTTTATCACGAAAGGGTACAGTTTATTGTGGATTCTAAAACTTTCTATCAACTATCCAAATTTCCTAACTTTAGCTTTCTGATAGTTAGTTACTCTAACTTCTAAAATTTATTTAAATCAAGCTAACTTCCTAAAGCTACTTAAATCAATTAAGAAATTTCATAAAGTTAATTGATCCAAATAGCATTACTTCATGAACTTTCATGTTCATACAGTGAGGATCTTCTCCTGCCCACTCACAGAAAGCTAAATTATTGAGGATTATGGTAATGACAAATATGAGAGACCGCATCAGTATCAAGTTTTTGGTATCATTTCACACCAGAACTTATCCTTCACAGCTAAGCCAGATGGTGGGCCATCTTCACTGAGCTCACTTGCCCACTGTAGCTCTTCCTGCATGGTGCTTGCAAATTTATACCTTTAAATTCAACATCACTTAATTCTGTATTTTATGATAACAATAAAATATAAAATACATTTATATTGATATTTATGTGTTAAATTTGTGATTTAAAAGAAACACTTTGGTACTTATAATTAATTCTACAAGCCAAGAAAAGGTATTTTGCATATTTTTCTCATGTCTCTCTAGCTTCTACTTGACATAATTATTTGTGTCATAAATTCAATTTATGTTTCTGGTCTATATTAGAAATTCAGCACGAATTGGCCAGTACACAGTATTTTGCAGACTACAGATTTCTATGCTAGTGGTACCAATAGTTTTTCATATCCCAAATCTTCTATAGTTTTGGTAAAAGAAAAGAAAAGAGCAATACATTCAAAGTTTTAAATTCAGAAAATCTAATGCTAAAATGTCAGATTGGAACTCACACATACAAGTGTGAGTGTACATTGCTCATACTCTAAAGGTTATATTTGGAAATAGGTATATATAATGTAAGTATATAATATACTTAGATACATTCAATAGCAATTACTGAAAAAAGTTGTAAACTTGATGGATAGTTGAGACTAGTATTTGGGAGGATCTTGAGGGGAGAGGAAAGGAAAGGAGAGATATCATAATTGATATATTTCAAAATAAAAAAAACTAGAAAATGATTACTGGAGCAGAAATATAAATTTTTAAAAGGTCCCAATTTGTTATTTTATGTGTTCTTATACTATAATCTCAAAAAAATGTTTCTTTAAATGTCCCAATTTGGAAAGAAGACATAAGAAATGATGTTATTATAAAGGCAGGGCTATCAGAATTACACCAGACTTCTCACCAGAGACTATGAAAGCTAGAAGATCC
>NW_022196897.1:74237161-74270010 GCF_008632895.1 Mastomys coucha | reverse complement strand
CATGTACTCCAGAGATGATGTTAACCTAGGTCCATGCCTCATTCCTTTTTAATGCTATCTCTGATCCAGTGGAGCCAACCACAGAAGCACTGCTGATTCCCACAGGCTTTTCTGGGAATGTCCCTGAGAGTGAATGGGAGCTAGAGCAGGCAGGACTGTCCTTTCACTTGTCCAGGAGACCCATGCATTCTCTGGGGGAGAGGAAGGTAATAAAAGAGGTGATGGCTAAAAAAAAAAAAAGAAAAAAAAAGAAATGATGTTATAATTAGTCTCTATGTAAATGCCATATATCTCTTAATTTTCTATTTCTTCCTTTCTTTTCTGTCTGTTATATAAAAATGGCTCTGTTTTTAAAGCAATACCATCTCCCACTAAGGACCTTCCCTTTCTCTGCCTCACAATTATTGTTTTGTTCCTGCATCTCAGTGAAATTGAAGTATCCATACTTGGGCCTTCCTTCTTGTTAAGCTTCAAACAGTCTATAAGTTGTAGCATGGATATTCTGTACTTTTCAGCTAATATCCACTTATTAATACTCATTAACTAATAAATTAATACTCCATCCATTTGCAAAATTCATGAAGTCATTGTTTTTAATAGCTGAAGACTACCCCATTATGTAAATGAATCACATTTTCTGTATCCATTCTTCTGCTGAGGGACATCTGCCTTTTTTTCACCTTCTGGCTATTCCAAATAATGCTGCTATAAACATAGTAAAGCATGTGTTCTTGTTATATGCTGTATCTTTTTTTTTCTTTTTTTACATATATGTCTAGGAATGATAAAGCTGTGTCTTCAGGTAGAAGTATTTTAAATTTTCTGTAGAACTACAAGATTAATATCCAGAGTAGTTGTACCAGTTTGCAATCCAACCAGCAACAAAGCAGTGACCCTCTTTCTTCACATCCTCAATAGTATCTGCTGTCACATGAGGTTTTTTGATCTTAGCCATTCTGATTGGTTTAAGGTAGAATCTCAGGCTCATTTTGATATGCATTTCCCCCATGACTAAGAATATTGGATATTTCTTTAAATGTTCCTCAGGCATTCAAGATTCCTCTTTTGTGAATTCTGTGTTTATCTCTATACCCTACTTTTAAATTGGGTTATTTGGGGTTTTTTTTGAGTCATATTTCTTGAGTTATTTGTATATTTTGGATATTAGATCTCTATCAGTTATAGGGTTAGTAAAGATCTTTTCCCAATCTGTAGGTTGCAGACTTATCCTATTGTAGTTTCCTTTCCTTTACAGGAGCTTTTCAATCTATGGAACTCAATAAAAACAGTGCTAAGAGGAAATTTCAAGGCACTATGTGCTTTCAGAAAGAAATTAGAAAGTTCTCACAACAATAGTTTAAAAGTACATATGAAACCTCTAGGAAAGAAAGAAGCAAACAACACTAAAGAGGTGTAGAAGGCAGGAAATAATCAAAATCAGGGCTGAAATCATCAATTAGAACAAGAGAAAATAATACAAAGATTCAATGAAACTGATTCGGTATGATTTGTTTTGTTTTGGTTGTTTTGTATAATGTTTACTTTACATCCATATCTTGGTCCCCTGCTGCTCTCCCCTTCCCTTTCTCCTCTGAGGAAGTAGAATTCCCTTCTGAGTATCCATCTCTCCACCCTGACACATCAAATGTCTGCATAACTAGGTTCTTCTCCCCCTGAATTTTGAAAAATTGTAGCTTAGTTTCCTAAAATTCAGTAATGAAAAGAAATGATTTCATATTGATTTATACTTTGGCTCTATGTATATCTATGCACACATAAATATGATCCTGTTGCCCATTACAGGTATTACATCTGCAGCCACAAACTCAGCTGGAAGTATATGCGTTTGGATTTCCATTAACTTTTTATATTGCAACTCATTTTATAAGCACATTTTTATAACTGTAATTTGAACATATATATTTTAACTGTTTGATAAGAAAGTACTAAAAATAAAATTGATTCTTCCCCAGTCTGTGAATTCTTTGAAGTATGCTACCTTCGTTTTGGTTCCATTACTTTACAGCCAATTTTTTTTAAGAATAGAGCAAAACCCCCATTGATAATTATCTTCAGGGTTGTATTGGCTGTGTTCTTTGACACCATATTTTTTCAGTGAGTCACACATACAACTTTGAGTCTCAGTAGTTTCTATATTTTTTCAGTTGTGATTACAGAAAAAGAATATAGAATGTATAGGGTTTCGAGGTAACTCTACTTCTGAATCTTCACATTTCTTATGTCAGAGAAAGATGATTATTAGAAATTAATGTGTCTATTACTCTTCTTACAGGAGAAGAATTAATCTTTTGGGAGATGAGTGTCTTAACTTACACCAACATATAGTTTCTCTATAAAAATTCATATCAATTCAATAATGGTAGACATAGGAATTGAAGCTCCAACATTTACTGTGGCTGAATAGATTATTGGTATCAATAATCAATTGAAATATGTCAATATGCTATTTGTAGTTTCTCAATATATAGTATATTTTGAGGCTAGCATTGCACATATCTATATAACTGCTATTGAGATTGTCTGAAGAGTTTCCTTAAGAAGTGACCCTAATGTTCCAGGCATGACTTTTTACTACTTTTTAGATGTAATTGCATACTTTCTCTATTATATATTCCTCCTTATTTCTTTTCCAGTTCATGGCCCCATTTTCCTTAATTGTTCCAACTATATGTGGACATAGCACTATAAAACATGTCCACTGGATTTTTTTTAGGACCATTTTAAAACAGAACTAGAGTTTTGCAACTCTCCTCTTTTTACTTTTGTGAGGATACATGTGAAGTCACCAAAAAACAGGATTCTGTTGCTTTATTCCATATTCAAATTACATCCAGGAACATGAGAGAGAACTCTGAACACATAACGCATCTTAGTCTTATATGGGTGCAGTAAAATCCGAGCAGGAGCTATCCCTAAAGTTGGTGCCTGTCTGTGGAATCTGTTCCCCTAATTGTCTGGGCTCAGTGGGAGAAGAGACACTTAGCCCTGCAGAGAATTGATGTGCCAGGGTAGAGAGACATCAAGGGAGGACTTCCACATTTTCAGAGGAGAAGGGGAGAGAAGATGGAAGAAGGGACTGTGGAAGGCCTCACGCCCAGCAGTAGATTGTCAACATAAAGTGAATTCAAGTACATCTTTGGAGGTTCCTTATCATATACTATTTTGAGAGCTTAAAAAATAAATTAATTTTGATTTTACTTTATCTCTTTTTAAACTTACAGGTCCTTCACATATATTATGGCTTCCAATTTAATGTTTTTCTGAAATTCTTGAGTGTGTAAATGAGTGCCTATATGTGTTTCTTGTGGCTTCTTGGAATTTGTTCCCTCTGCTTGTTTTATACTATTTTATTTGATAATTTATCTTGGTCACTTAGAAGAATGTTTATTTTCTACTGAGAGAAAGAAAGGGGCAGATTCAGCTGAAAGAAGAGGTAAGAAGGAACTTGGAAGAGTAGATAAGGAGGAAGCCATAATCAAGGTATACTATGTGAGAACAAAGGCTATTTTAATAAAAGTGAGAATGCTTGACTGAGAAAATTAAAAAGATAAGTTATCTTAAGAGAGTTTTGTTGTATTCCTTGACAATTCTGAAGACCTATTGAACAAGTAGTAGTGTGGTCTTCTCAATGTTCTGAATAACCTCTATCTGCCAGATGTCTCCTGGGAAATGCCATGAAAGCTGAGCTAGCAGGCTCAAACAAAACTGTGGCTTGTATTGTACACTGGTTATGTCAGAGTATTCTTTTGTTTGTGTCCTACACACAATACACAACTGTTCGGATTTCTTAACAACAACAACAACAAAAGATTGAATTGTTTGTCAAAAATTGCTATATTCTCTTTCCAAAATCTAATGAGGTCTCATTTTACACAGATGAACCACTGTTTGGGTGTTATTTTAATTGCAGTGGCAGAGGATGTTTTAATCATGTATTGACAAAGTTGAGTGATTGAATTTCATGGTGCCGTTTTCTTTGTCATTTCAAGGAAAGTCTCATTATTATGATTCTTCAAGATAGGATCTGGTATTAATTCTTAACTATCTACTCTGAGGCCCATAGGGAATATTTTGCTGAATTTTCTCTAGAGTTTGAATCCCCAGAAACATCACGTTAACATAAAAAAATCTTCACTTCCTGTCATTCTCAATTCACAGAACACCAGGAGAATGGTGACTCTCTCTGTAACTAGTAAGTTTATTCAGAATTTTTTGCTACTTGAAACATATTCTTTTCCTGATACTGTAACTAAGATATCATTTGATTTTTCTTTCTATATTAAATGATTAATACACAGAAAATGATGTTTAGGAGAGAAATGCATACACATAGATATTCTTTTTGCCTCAGCCATTGTCAGTAGCTAACAAATAAAGCACTAAATCACTTTTGAGTATGCTGAGCATCATTGGTATTATACAACAATATATGGCTCTGTTAACTTCTTTTTTCTTAGTTTTCTCTAATTTTTATTTCTTGAAATTAAAAGGAAAAAAGCCTCAGTGGTTAGATTTGTTCAAATAATCAAACTAGAACAGCATTTTTGCATTGTTCATTTAAAAATATTTGACATTTCTTACATAAATTTCTATTGAACAGGAGAGTCTTCAGCCTCCACTGTCTACTGATAGGCATTATGGTGCCAATGGAAAGAAACGTGAGTGTGGACATTATCTTCTCACTTTTGGGTTTCACAGACTACCCTGACCTTCAGATCCCCCTTTTCCTAGTCTTTCTTTTTATGTACATCATCACTGTGGTGGGAAACCTTGGGATGATAATGCTCATCAATATCGACCCTAAATTCCACACTCCCATGTACTTCTTCCTTAGCCACCTTTCCTTTGTTGACTTCTGCTACTCAACCATCATCACACCCAAGCTTCTTGAGAACCTTGTACTTGCTGATAAAACTATTCTTTACTTCAGCTGCATGTTGCAGTACTTCCTATCCTGTGTGGCTGTGGTGGCTGAGTCCTACTTGCTAGCAGTTATGGCCTATGATCGCTTCGTGGCCATCTGTAACCCCTTGCTGTACACTGTGGCCATGTCACAGAGACTGTGCATCCTGCTTGTGACTGGGTCATATATCTGGAGCATATTTGCCACCTTGATTCTCCTCTGCTATGCTCTGCAGCTAAAGTTTTCAAGATTTAATGTGATCAACCACTTCTTCTGTGAGTACACTGCCGTCATTGCTGTCTCTAGTTCTGATATACACATCCCCAGCCTGCTACTCTTTTGTTTTGCAACCTTCAATGAAGTGAGTACACTCCTGATCATTCTCACTTCTTATGTGTTCATTTTCGTGACGGTATTAAAAATCAAATCTGCTAGTGGTCGTCGCAAAGCCTTTTCTACCTGTGCCTCCCACTTGACTGCCATCACCATTTTTCATGGAACCATACTTTCCCTGTATTGTGTACCTAACTCCAAAAACTCTAGGCAAGTCGTCAAAGTGGCCTCTGTCTTTTACACCGTTGTCAACCCCATGCTGAACCCACTCATCTACAGCCTGAGAAACAAGGATGTGAAGGATGCTTTCCAGAAATTAGTGAGCACAAAAGTCCCACTTCAGTGAACCATCTTAAAGTATGTTCAATACAATAATAAGTTAGAAAAATGGCTCTTCCCAGCTTCTGTGGTTTATATTTATAGGAATTCTTTAGATTCCTTAGATTGCTATGATACACAAATTAATAAAACTCAACTCAGGAGATAAAAGCAAAGATTTCTTATTTGGGGGAAATACAAAATATTTCAGTGTAAAATATTTATTTCAAATCAATAATAATAATAATAATAACAATAATAATAATAATAATAATAATAATAAGAAGAAGAAGAAGAAGAAGAAGAAGAGGAAAAAGAAGAAGAAGAATGCTGATCAACAACATAAGATATTAGACAACATAGCTAGATTTACTGTAGAACATACTTTTTCTCAAAGAATGATGGTAACTAATGTAGAAATGCAGAAACTTTTTTAGTTTTGTTATATCCATAACAGAAAGATTTTGATTGTCAACACAGAAAGTCTGTCATTGTTAGTAGATATTTGCTATTTAATTCCATTATTATAATTCAAATGAATATTTTATATCACATATTCATTTCATTCCTTATGTTCTACAAATGGTGTGTATAGAGAACACTGAACTCTATAGTAATCTTTTGTTGAGAGACTGGCATCAAAATGGTAACTATATGTCTTTGGTATAAACTGATATAAACATCTAAGGAAATAGTGAAAAATTGGCTGACATGTGTTAAAGTTAAAAATTAACTGTACAAATCTAATATCTATTTCCTTTTATGTAAAGCAATTACTAGATTCTGAGTTAATTCCATGTTTCAGAAAGGAAAAGTTTTGAATGATTTTATTTCTAAGGTAAGACTTTGATGTTATTAGGTGAAGTATTTCATTCCCAGAATAACTGGTGATCAAAATATCTAGAAGCTTCATTTATAGTTATTAGTAATTCATCCAAAGGAAAAGGAAAAAGTACCCAGAAATATTGAAGCCTATATTTTTATATTTCTATTCTATAGTTTATATGAATGAATGAATAAACCTAAATATCTGGTGGTAAAATTTCCAGGAATTACAATAAATTTGAATGATGAAAAATTCCTACGTAAATTAATATACATTAGGAAGTATCTATTTTAAAACATCATCACTTTGGAAGAAATAATCATATGAGGAAAATATTATATATTATTTTGTTTGTTTCCCAAATAGAAACTGAGTGCTAAATGTGAACTTTAAATTTCATGAAAAGTAATTAACAGGTTAATAAAAATGGCTAAACAGTGAGAAAATCTCATTTACATAGAAAATTGATATAAGATATACTTAGGTTTTATCAAAACTACAATAATATTTTTAAAGTAGGTGTTTCTCATCATAAAGATGGAATAAAAACATACCTATATTACCATCTCCTTCCTGTAAGAATAATTGAAAACTAAAATTTTAGTGAAACAGTTGTGGTGGTTTGAGTACAAATGAGCCTATTATTGCCAGGTATTTGAATCCATGTACCCCAGTTAGTAGAAATGTTTGAGAAGGATTAGGAGCTGGGGCCTTGCTGGAGGAGGGTATATCACTTGGAGTGGGCTTTGAGGTTTCAGAAGCCTATACCACCTCTAATTTCTCTCTTTCTTTATTCCTCTCTCCTCCCCCTCTCCCTCCCTCTGCCTTTCCCTTCTCCCCCCTCCCCTGCTTGTCAATCAGATAATATGCCCTCAGCCACTTCTCTAGCACTGTCTTTGTCTTTCTGCTGCCATGTTTCACAGCATGATGGTCATGAATTCTAACCTTCTAAAATTATGAGCTCCCCAATAAACACTTTCTTTTGTATGTAGCCTTCATCATACTCTTTTGTCATGACAATGATAAAATAACTAAATTAATGGGGTCAGAGGTCAGCAACTTGTCCTCATGAGTGTCTTCAGTTTTACAAAGTGAACACTTGTTTTGCAGGCTGATCAGAGAAGTTTTTGGATGAGAAACACTTGAAAAGAGAAAGTATCAGTGTCTGAGACAATTTCATACAGTCCTTCATTTTAAAGCTCTCAGTCTTAGACATATCAAAGATGTTTCAATGGAAGCCTTCAAAGACACACTGATAAATAAAATTAAGATGTTTCTTCTGGGTTTGTCATTACAGTTTTTTTCCTGTATATCTAAATGTATTTCCATGAAAATTTTAAAAAGTAATTTATTTCATTAGATTTTTTTGTGATTTTCTGCATGCCTATATGTGCACCAAGTGTGTGGCTGATATGTTCAATGATCAGAAGAAGACACTAGATTCTGATTGGGGTGATTGATAATTGTAAGTTACCATGTAGTTAGTAGGAAAAGAATCAAGATTCCCTGGAAGAGCAGGAAATCCTCTTAACCGCTATACCATCTCTCCATTCCCAATATGTACTCTCTTATAAAGTTAAGTAAGAAGAAAGTTTTCCATATTAAAAAATTGCAAAATTATACAGTGTGAAATGAGGGAATTGCCAAAACTTAATACATAAAGGTCTGAAATGGTCTGCAAATACTATTAAATAAAAATAAATTAAAATTTAAAAATACAATTCCATTGTTATATTAAGTAATGCCAATTTATTACAACTGTAAAAACAGTTTTGAAAATGTGTATGTATACACTTATGTGGAATTCCATAATTTATTTTTATCAAAACTAATGTCTCCCTGTACTATTCTTGGAATAGTCTTGAAAACATCATTAAAAATTGCATAATGTGCCCACATAGTGCAAAGCTGTTAGACTGGATAGCTGATACTCTTCTTTTTAAAAATATAATACTGTAACTCTGAGATGGCAACCCCATTGCACTACTTGATGCTCTTTTCTTTTGGCTGGAGGAAGACTCTACAAGTTCTTTCTCTCCACTGCTAGGCATTTCATCTAAGGTCCCTCCCTCTGAGTCCTGAGAGTCTCTTATCTCCCAGGTTTCTGGTACATTCTAAAGCCCCCACACATACCTCCTACCTCCCAAAGTTGCCCATTTTCATTCTTTCTGCTAGCCTTCAAGTCTTCAGTCCTGTCCTTGCCCTTAATACCTGTTCATGTTCCCCTTTTGACTTCTCTGTATCCTTTCTCATCCAGGTCCCCCCTCCCCCATTCCTGTGATTGATTTCTTCTCCCTCCCAAATGGGATTGAGGCATCACTTGAACTCTTTGGCTTGTGGACCTTCTTGAGTTCTATTTTTTTTGGTTTGGTTTTTTTTTTGTTTGTTTGTTTGTTTGTTTTTTTTGGTGAATATCCATTATTTATGAGTACACTCTATGAAAAACTATGGCCAAATATTGTTCCTGTCTAAAAGAACTGCAGGGACAAAAATGGAAAAGAGACTGAAGGAAAGGAGGTTCAGTTACAAGCCCAAATTTGGATCTAGTTCAAGGCCTGACACTATTACTGATGCAGTGGTATGCTTACAGACAGGAGCCTAGCATGTTGGCTCTACAAGAGGCCCAAAAAGCAGCTGAAAGTGTCACATGCAGATATTTACACCCAACCAATGGACAGAGGCTGATGACCCCTGTGGTTGAATAAGGGAAAGGTTGTAAGAACCTGAGGAGGAAGGAACCACATAGGAAAATCAGCAGTCTGAACTCACATGAACCCCCAAGATCTCTCAGACACTGGGCCACTAATCAGGCATTATTCCCAGCCTGATATGAGGCCCTGACAAATATGCAGCAGAAGAGTGCCTTGTCTGGTCTCAGTGAGAGAAGATACACCTAACCCTCCAGAGATTTGAGGTCTCAAGGATTGGAGATGCCTGGTTGGTTGGGGTGGGTGTGAACATCTTCTTGGAGGCAGTAGAGGAGGAATGGAAATAAGAATTGTAAGAGTATGGACAAGGAGGGGGGATAAGAAGTGGAATGTAAATAAGATTTAAAAAATAATAAAAATATATTTTATTTAGCCTCTAAAATTTTTTGTATCTATTTTAATATTATTCGTTTTCTGTTCCATTCTTTTAAATCCCCACACAACTTACCAAACCTTCTCCATCAAACATTGTTATCTTAAAAAAATTATTATTAATAGCTCACTGAGTTAAATTAGTATTAACATAGGATATATTGTATGGGCTTACTGACCAGGTAATGAGAAAGCTATTGGTGGCCAAATCCTGATAGACAATTGTTGTTTTATATTTAGCTGCCATAAACTGTCAGCTATCTAAGCAAGTTTAAGAGCAAATCAAATCATTTTTATAAATAAATTTTAAGAAGGCAATTTAACAACTCCAACTATTTAATGGTACCTTAAGTAGACTTCCCACTAGGACCTATGGTATCACCACTCACTGGCTTTTGAAAAGTTGTACTGTATTAACCATGACTGCAAAGCTGGGCTCATATCCATTTGGAAATAATTGGTTATGTTCATTACTATCCTACCACGATTCTACCAGTGAGCACAACTTTCTTGGCAGGCTAATATTGTAGCATAGAGGATGTGGTGCTACACAGAACCAGTGGCATCTTTTCTTGTCTGGTAGCCATATAGAAGCTACAGCATTTTGAAATTATCTGAAAGCAAATAAGCTTGAACGTTATAATAAATAAAGCAAAAGAAAACCAAAACCAAAAAAAAAAAAAATGTCAACACCTTTTTGCTAGCTATTTAAGTAAGTCATTTCTTATGTCATATATATATGTATATATACTTTATAGTGGTCTTGTCAGTCTTTTCTCATAATGACATAACTAGCAATACTTTTTGCAGCATTCTCATAACATGATTCTATGTTTACTTTTTAAATTTATCTTTTTACATGTAGGTTTTGTCAATGAGGAGATATCTTCCTAAATATAGTAGCCTGCTAAATATACTGTAAGGCCCATGATAAACCTATCATAAATCATAATGGTAGTGTAAAAAAGAGTAAATGCATGAGCACTTATGTGTCCCTGTTATGCTCAACTCATTTTTCTGAATTTCTCCACTAGAAAGCCATGTTTGACAATTTTAAAATTTTTAATTAATTATTCATACTCTTGGAGTAATCTAATGATTCTGATCATTTAAATAGAAAAAATTGATAGATAACTTCAATGAAGATATTTCTCAATTAATTCCATTTCAATAGTTTATTATATGACTAGTTCTAACTGGTTGGAAAACAGGGTTGCTTAACGAAAAAGGACAAAATCTTAGTATGTTTCTAAAGGGAATAATTGAGAAGTTAAGCCACATTTCAAATATGTGAAACATGGTGTACTTCATTCTTTAAGAAAAAACAGGACTTGACAATAGAAAGAAAATTTGTAATGTAGAATAATTTTCTTTATTTATGACTTGATGCTTTTAGTTGTTTCGTCTAATTGTTGTAGGATATATGGACATAAAATTGCCATTTTTGAAAAAGCATCTAAAATTGGCTTTGCTAAGTTATCTTCTCTCTGAATAATTGGCGAATTCTATTCTTTTTAATAACATGGAAATGGTATTTAATAAATGTTTGTGGAATAGTCATTCATTCACAAACTTTGATGATATTGGAAAAGTAAAAAATGATGCTTTTGTGCCCATTTTTTTCTTTTCAAGGGAAACAAATTCTAAAATAAGTACAATAGAAACAAATTTGAAACCTACATTGCAACTATGCCTAGAAAGGCAAACAGTATATAGAGTAATTCCTTGAATTTTAGAGAAAGTTCAGAGAAGTTTGACTGGATTCTAAGTGAAGCACCTTAGACCATATCCAAAATGTTCATTTTTTTAAAGAAACAAATAAAGCATACTATTACATAGATGAGTCAATATAGTACAACGAAAACAGGTGTAAAATATTCTATTTATTTTGGGCTTACATTTGTAAAGTTTTCTTCATCTTTAACGAACCATGATGACTTGAGAGCAGAATATCCATATATCCCAGACACAGTCAGTGAAAAGAAAACATCATGTATTGAAAAAGTCTTAAATAACTCTTTATTAATATTGATTTCTAAAATACATTATATCTAACAATAGGAAAAGCCTAATGAAGTCATTCTTTGGTTGTGGAACAATATGAGTTATTTATGTATATATAGTACACGGGATATGTATATATTCATATTATACTACATTTATGAACTGTCCCCAATGATGATCTAATTTTCCACCCACAATTGCATCAGATTGAAGTGATTAATTGTAATTGTTTATTTTATGATCTCAAGAGAATATAACATATTCTCTAAGGTTCCTGTCTCCAAGGCTGTAACATTAAATACAAGATCTATCTGTCACTCCCCAAAAGGAGAGGCCCCGTCTTTGTCCTTAACAAGAGAGGTTCACAAACATAAGCTTTAATGTCAATGGAAACTCAGCATTCATGAGTAATACACTCTTTAAAGGTTTTGTAACTAAGCCAGTGTCATAAGGCGCTGTCTCTCTGTGAAGCTTTGCTTTAGGGGCCCTGGTCTACGTAAGTACCTTAAAAATCCAGTGAAAGCTAATGCTTCTGGTAGGTAAAAGGACAACTGTATTTAAGGCTTTCATTTTTATAATAATTTGATGAATAATTTAAGTCTGAGTTCTCAGATATTTATGTAAGGTAAAATAAATATTATCAGCTAATAAAAAATGAAAGAAGTATATTATTAAGATTAGAAAGCGTAAAATTAATATAACAAGGTAGATTTTGTGTTTTTCCAAAAAAGAAGTCTTCACTTGATATTTAATAGAATTAAGTAATAGAGGTACAAGACCCGTTACATAAATAAACAGAAAATATGAATTCCTTTACATAATTTACTAAGACATTGAGGACATATGTTAAATCATTAATTCTTTGAAGATTTCATACATTGTATTTTGGTTTTATACATTCATATTTGGTATGCTCTCAAGTCTCCCTTGTCTGCTTTCCTTCTCTACCCACTTACCTTTCTTTTTTTCAGTGCATACTCTAAATATGTTTGCAAATAGCAACATGTTTCTTGCTTTATTTTTATAAAAATACTTTTAAAACTCCTACATTTATTTTGAGTATGATATATAATGCCAAAGTGTTACCTAGATTTCATCCTGAATCTTTTTGTTATTTAAATGAAATTATTTTTTACTCTCATAATATATCCTGATTAGTTTTACCCCTCCTTGTACTTGACCCAGTTCCTCCCTCTTCCCCACTACATCCAGATCTGCTTCCCTTTTACCTTTCTTTAGAATTAGATGCAATAAAGATCTTGGACAAAATCCAATTGCCCTTCATAATAAAGATGTTAGAGACTTCAGGGATAAAGAGGACATTTCTGAACATAATGAAGACAATTTACATTAAGCCCATAACCGACATCAATTTAAACAGAGAGAAACTCAAAGCAATTCTATTAAAATCAGGAACAACACATAGTTGTCCACTCTTTCCATACCTATTTAATAGAAGACTTGAAGCCTAATCTAGAAAAATTACACAACTGTAACCAAGACATTACAAAGAGAAGAGGAAGAAGTTAAAGTATCTTTATTTGCATACAATAATGATAGTATGCATAAAGTGACCTAAAACATTTAGCTGGCTAACTCCTACAGCTGATATACCCTTTTAGCACAATAGCTAAACACAAAATAGATTCACAAAAATCAGGAACCCCTTTATATACAAATAACTGAAAAGGATATCAGGAAATAACATAATAGCTTCAAATAATGTAAAGTATCTTGGATAATCTAACCAACCAAGTGAAAGACTTGTATCATAAAAAAAAAAGAAAAAGAAAAAACTTTAAAACCCTGAAGAAAGAAATTGTTTCATAAAATAAAAAGCAACCAGCAACATATTGAGCCCAATTTTGTTATTGAAATTCATTGCCTTTAATGGCAAAGTAATGCATTTAGAAGCATGGCCACTAAATGCCTTATCCTTGTTTATAATCTTGGGGGCTCTTCTAGAAACAACTGTGTGACCAAAAACAATACTTACTAATGCTAATTGAGACAGCATTGTATGCACTGTCCAGCATGAACTCTGTTTTTCTTCATAAAGTGAAATACAAAGATTATTTTGTGTATAGTGTTGGTTTTCTTTATCATCAAATGTCTTCATGTTTCCTTAATAAACAAAAATAATAATCCTTGTACATCACAGCTAAGGTAATAAAAGGCTAAAATGAATGGACTAGGGTATAAGTTAAATAGAATATGAAGACACATAGAAAAATAGAACCAGAGAGAGTAAAAGGAAGGGTGAAATAGGTACATGCAGTACTAAGAAAATAAACTCATAAAAAGACAAACATTCAAGTTGAGATATCAGAACTATTGGTACTTCAAATATGGTAACATGGGATACATACCTTAGTTATTTCATAAATTCCTTAAGTTGTTTGTTTGTTTGTTTGTTTATTTTTGAGACAGGGTTTCTCTGTATTGCTCTGGCTGTCCTGGAACTCACTCTGTAGAATAGGCTGGCCTCAAACTCAGAAATCTGCCTGCCTCTGCCTCCTGAGTGCTGGGATTAAGGCATGTACCACCACTGCCGGGCAAATTCCTTAGTTTTTATTACTGATAACAAGGATGATATAACCAGTCATGCTGTTATCTTTTGTTACCTTAAAGTAATTCAATATCACTAAAATTTGTATATAAGTACTTGACTTGAAATAGCCTAAATATATATATATATACATATATATATGTATATATATATTTCAATTTACTTTAATTATGATTAATATATTTTATGTGAGGTAATAATTTTATTCAATATTTTATTTTAACTTTACAACTCTTTATGGTAGCTATATTTTATACTATGCACAATACATACATTTTATTATAAATACACTATCTTTTAAAGATAATTGCTTTATCCTCCAAACTTTTTGAAGAACAGGAAACAAGCTGGGCACATCTTCACAGTCTATGTTTACTTTTAGGTCGTCTAGATTCTTACAAACAGAAGTCATGACTCTGTCAGATGGAAATAACAGTGGGGCTGTGTTCACCCTCTTGGGCTTCTCAGATTATCCGGAATTGAAAATCCCCCTCTTTTTGATATTTCTCACCATCTACAGCATCACTGTGGTAGGAAATATTGGCATGATTGTCATAATCAGAATTAACCCCAAACTGCACATCCCCATGTACTTCTTCCTCAGCCACCTCTCCTTTGTGGATTTCTGTTATTCCTCCATTGTTGCTCCCAAGATGCTGGTAAATCTAGTTATAATGGATGGCTCCATATCATTTGTAGGATGCTTGGTGCAATTCTTTTTTTTTTGTACTTTTGTGGTAACTGAATCTTTTCTATTAGGAGTGATGGCTTATGATAGGTTTGTGGCCATCAGCAACCCTCTACTCTATACAGTAGCCATGTCCCAGAGGCTCTGTGCCATGCTGGTATTGGGATCCTATGCTTGGGGGGTGGTATGCTCCTTAATACTGACCTGCTCTGCTTTGAATCTATCTTTTTATGGTTTCAACATAATCAACCACTTTTTCTGTGAGTTCTCCTCTCTTCTTTCACTTTCATGCTCTGACACATCTGTTAGTCAACTGCTGCTTTTCGTTTTTGCAACTTTTAATGAGATTACCACACTACTTATCATTCTCTTGTCTTATGTGCTCATTGTTGTTACCATTCTGAAGATGCACTCAGCCAGTGGACGCCGCAAAGCCTTCTCCACTTGTGCTTCCCATCTGACAGCCATAACCATCTTCCACGGCACAATCCTATTTCTATACTGTGTACCTAACTCCAAGAACTCCAGGCACACTGTAAAAGTGGCCTCTGTGTTTTACACAGTGGTGATCCCCATGCTGAATCCCCTAATCTACAGTCTGAGAAATAAGGATGTCAAGGACACAGTAAAAAAAATAATAGGTACTAAAGTCAATTCTTCTTAAGCATATTATATCATTTGTGATTGTTCTTTATGTGAAATGTGTTTATAAATGTTGATTTAATAGATTCTATTAAAATTAATGTAGTTCATAATGCACAACAGAGTAGAAATTGAGTTTGATTGCAATAAAATAAACTTGCCTTTTATTTTATGAAAAATTAAAATATTGTGTTGTTTTGGTATTATAGGTTGAAGTATATTATTTAATAATATATTGGATAAGCATTTTTAATTACTTGATTGTTACTTCACTCTATATGAAGAAAATTAATAATAAAATATTACAGATTTCAGAAAATTATAAAGATGTTTAATTCACTCATTGTGAAGTCATAGTAGAAACTTTAGGTAATATATATGATTTATCTGACAAATACATGAACCAATAGATCATATCTTAAAATCTTTACAGATATTTCCAAAATTAAAAATAATTTTTGAAAAGTTTCATCAATTTATTTCCAGCTTCTGGGATGGGATAGTGTCATATAGTTTCTTTTGATTGGAAATACTGCTTTCAAGATGAAAGGGGAGAATCTTGAGACTCGAATAGTAAATAAAATGCTATATACTTGTAAAAGCAGAAACTTAGAAGTTTCTGGATGATTGCTTTGGGGTTATAGAAAAAAGTAAACAATTGTTTGGACATGAGACTCTGAAAAGCCATGAGTATATCCTTGATCCAGTAGAGTGAGTTACTAGCTAGTTATTCAGAGAATGCTAGGTTGCAGCTTTCATGAGTAGGGTTTTCAGTGATGAAGATACTTCCTAATCATTCCTGTTCCTGTATTTCTTCACCCAACCCTTTTTGGTGACTCAATAAAATTTTAATGATACTCCTAGTTTGAATTTGGAACATTGAGTGTTTTCCCTACCTGAGCCGAGTAATCTGGTATGTATTGTATATCCAGAAAAAGATCTGTGACACAAAAGACAGACCATTTGTAAACTAAGCTTAGCCCAAAGGTTTAAACCTACCTGGATAGTGAACTTCAAATTTTCAGCAACCAAACTAAAGCAAAGCAAAGCAAAACAGAAATGTGTTTATATGATTGAAAAACCAATCAGACATGCCACATAAGAGTCTGGTCACATACTAGGGACAAGCATAAGAATTCTGAAAGAAATTCAACATCAGAAAAATGCAAATTGATTTACAGTGGGAAATTTCCTCATTACAATTAGAATGGTTGTTTAAAAAAGGGGAAACTAAGGAATACTGACAAATATGTGGAGAAAAAGACAGTTTTATACAATGTGAGTAAAACTGTATATTATGTCTATTACAGAAAAATGAGGTTTCTCTAAAAGAACAATGAAAAACAAATACTAGTAAAGATTATTATTAATGATATAATTTTTTTTTGTTTTTTTTTTTTTTGTTTGTTTTTTTCGAGACAGGGTTTCTCTGTATAGCCCTGGCTGTCCTGGAACTCACTCTGTAGACCAGGCTGGCCTTGAACTCAGAAATCCACCTGCCTCTGCCTCCCAAGTGCTGGGATTAAAGGCGTGCGCCACCACTGCCCAGCATGATATAATTTTTTTAGTACCAGAATTTGGAAGGTTGGGGCCAGAAGGTTTTTGATTTTGAAAGCTCACTGGTCTATATAATGAGATTCTATCTCAAAATAATGCAAAAAGAAAGAAACAAAACAAAACTCATGAAATTAAAAACTATATTGTATTATCCAGAAACTTTAATAGAGCACATGTGCCCAATGAAGCCATCATGTCAATTATCAAAATTATCTGCACTTCCAAATTATAAGATCACTGAAGTATATTCATATTTTCAAGAGGATGAACCAAGTACACATCAGTACACAAAGAATATGTGTTATATATTAGAGCACTGGACATCTACAAAAATAATAGTGTGTAATTTATGAAACATAGATTGAAGTAGCAAGCATCTTATAAACTACAGTTAGCTATACTTAGAAAGACAAAGGTTCACAGCATTGCTATGAATCACTGGTCTCTTAGAAATTGAGAATAAAATGGTTATTGCTTTTGTGTCATAATAAAAGCTATGAACTTGTGCATATTGGTTTTGTTGTTTATATCAAAATATGAACACGATTTTCCCAGGATAACAGGAGCAAACTCAGACTGTGTATTAAGTTAAAATGCTAGTCTTGTACCTACAAGTTAAATAATTTCCAAGTGATACATTGTAAATGATAAAATTGTGAAAGTCAGAAAAATAGAAATAAATACAATAGAAAAATATTCCCTCACATAATCAATTCTAAAACTACTTTTGTATTACTTTACACATGTACATATAATGAATGTCTGTTCATCATTAGTTTAGAATTTATATCAAAAACATTTTGCTGACCAGTGGTGGTGCATACCTTTAATCCGAGCACTTTGGGAGGCAGAGGCAGGCAGATTTCTGAGTTCACGGCCAGCCTGGTCTACAGAGTAAGTTCCAGGACAACCAGGGCTACACAGAGAAACTCTGTCTCAGAAAAAAAAAGCAAAAAAAAAAAAATTAATGATTACCATATATATAGAATAGCTTGATATATCTTTACTCAGCTTTTGTAACATCATATTAAATGATATACTTGCACATTTTTCACAATATATAGAAATGTATTTGTTCCATTGGACTAATCATCACTTAAAATTTTATACATTCATATTGGGTACTTGGAAGGATGTCTGAAGGAGATAGTTCAACCAAGTGGTTCAAAAAAGTAAAAGCTGGTATTTTTATCATGTATGAGAAATAGGACATGATGACTATTCTCTTATTTGAGTACTATTCTATAAGTAATAAGTTTATAATACTTCAGATCACAACCAACTTTTCATTTAAAATAAACTAGAATTATTTGAACAAAGACTCAGATTTTCACAAAAAATTCAGTAAAATGTTTATTCAGGGCACTGTAATATTTATGACATCATTTAAATAGACTAGTATTCTATAATACAGGCTAGGTAGACATATATGAATATTTAGAAGACTTCAGGAGTCTATCATTAACTATTACACTTACTTAAAGTATATTGAAGATGATGAAATCATCTCCTACAAATTTCTATGCAAGTCATCCACATGATACATTGCAGAACACATGCATACTACAGAAGAAGAAAACCATGGAAGTCATAACAATTTTTCTCAGTAAAACAACTATAGATTCTTGAACACAGTATTATATTCTTACCCCATGATTTCATCTATGTCTTTTATCTTTTAAGTAAAACTATTTTCTTCAAATAAGTATCTAATAACTCAGACTTCATGCTTGGGTAATCATATTGATGAGACTTTACGGGTGCGACTTCTGCAATTCCTAAGAAACACAATTTCATGGATACTTCTTGATCCTCTGTCTCTTAAAATTTTTCTGCCCCCTTCTCTTCAATGTTACCGCAATCTTATGATATCAATCCCATAGGAAGAACAACAGTATCAACAAACCAGGACCCCCAGAATTCTCAGGGACTAAAACAACAACCAAAGAGTACACATGGTGCAATCAATGGCTCCAGGTGCATATGTAACAGAGGATGGCCTTGTTTGGCATCAGTGCAAGGGGAGGCCCTGGGACTTGTGAAGGCTCAATGCCCCAGTGTAGAGAAATGCAAGGGTGGGGAGGCAGGAGTGGGTGGATGGCTGGGTGAGCACCCTCATAGAAGCAGGGGGAAGGGATGAGATAGGGGGTTTCTGTAGGGCAAATGAGGATAGGGATAACATTTGATATGTAAATAAAGAAAATATCCAATAAAAGAGAGAAAAAAGACTGCTTTGTTGACATTCATTGGGACCCTGCAATTTCATTATGTGTGGTTTCTGGTAATTGCCTCCCTCTGTTGGCAAGAGTTCTATTGTGTTTTTGATAGTAGAATTGTATAATCTCAACAATTTCTTTTAAAAAAAACCTCATCTCTGTTTCTCATTACCAATTTTGAAAAAAAGAATAATTTTAATTTACATATTCTTCAGAAGTCTAATTTTTCTGAATTTTTTGAGACTATTAATTGTATTCATTTTTCACTTATATATTATTAATACTAATTCTGCATTCATGTGGCCATTATTACATCTATTCTTTTTTTTTTAACCTTTTGAATTGGGAATTTGTCTTTATTTCTTATTTGGTGGGGGTGTCAAACAATGGTGTGGATAAGGATTATGGTTAGCTATTTGTTGAAATTCCATATTTTTATCATTTTTTTAAATTCACATATGCATAAGTATATCTATTCTTAGCTGAATTTGTTTACTTAAAGCACAAACGAATATATTTGATAATTTCATAGGCTTCAGGCATATTACCCAAGATGCTGAAGGGGTTTACAGCCCCATAGGAGGAACAACAGTAACCATATGAACCAACCAGTAACCCCAGAGCTCCCAGGGAGTAAACCACCAACCAAAGAGTACACATGAAGGAACTCATGGCTTGAGCTGCATATGTAGCAGAGGATGATGAGAGGAGAGGCACTTGGTCCTGTGAAGGCTCTATGCCCCAGTGTAGGGGAATGCCATGACAGGGAAGCAGGAGTGGATGAGTTATTGAGCAGAGAGAAGGAAGATGGGTTAAGGAGGTTTTCAGAGGGAAAATGAGGGAAGGGATAACATTTGAAATGTAAATAAAGAAAACATCTAATACAAGAATTAAAAAAAAAACTTACAAAGAAATAAAGAGAGAAAGGAAATCATCCCTCAGCTTTTCCTGTTTCCATCAGTTATTGCAACCTTTTTCATATTTTCCCTCCAACTTTGAGATATGTTTTCCCCTATCAAGTCTCATTTTTATTGCCTATCTGGTCTTTGGGGTGGGATAGCTGTGTTCTGTGGTAACTACAGCAGGGAGCCACATTATTAAAAAGAAACCAATTATTACTTTCCTAGAAGCTATCAAATGGCAATTAGTTCATTATATGGTTAATAGTAGACTTATGTTTCTACATTTTTTCCACCATGCTGGGATTTGGTCTGTCTGGAGCTTACATAAGTCTTGTAGAAGCTATCACAGTCACTGTAGGTTCATATGTAAACTATCATAAAAATTGTATAAAATCGGAGAAAAAGAGGTACATACAATAGAAAAGGGGTTTGTTCACACAATCAGTTCCAAAACTTTTGAATTATTTTACCAATGAAAATTTATAATTATAATTATATATAGTATATATAATATATAAAATATATTATATATAATTAAATATATGTTATATATAATATAATATATAATATAATATATAATATATATAATTATATATAATTATAATTATAATGAAAATTTATTTGATTATTTAAAATATGTATTAAATAATTATAGGTCCTTTGAAAGTCTCAGCTATATACAGTGTCATAAAGAAGGTGTGTAGTAGAAATGTTATTATGTAATATAAAGTACCTTTGATGATAGTTATATTTAAATATTACAATGAGATTATAAATTATATTGTTATTTCCATTTTGGAGATGGACGACAAATAATTTGTGATATCTGATTGATTTCTGAAAACTGATACAGAGATCATGGAATTCTCTTTAAAATAAAGCCATTTCTGTTCAATTGAAGAAATTATTAATTTTAATATGATCTTATAATTAAAATTTTCAAAAACTCCTGTACTTATGCCACGATTAATGTACTTGAGAAGATGAATGGGGAAGAGCTATAATTTAATCTTCATGATTTTTCTAATTGTGTCCTTCACATCTTTATTCCTTAGACTGTAAATCAGTGGGTTTAGCATGGGGATCACAAGGGTATAAAACAAGGAGGCCACTTTGAATGTGAACTGGGAGTTCTTTGAGTTGGGTACAGAGTAGAGAAACAGAATAGTACCATAGAAGATGGTGATGGTAGTCAAGTGGGAAGCACATGTAGAGAATGCCTTTTGGCGCCCCCTGGATGATTGCATCCTAAGTATGGTAACAAGGATGAACACATATGACAGGAGGATTATGAGAAGAGTGCTAAGAGCATTCACAGTGGAAAGTGAGAAGAGAAGTATTTGATTAATATGAGTGTCAGAGCATGAAAGGACTAGAAGTGAGGAGAACTCACAAAAGAAATGATTAATTGTGTTGAAACCAACAAAAGATAACTGGACAACAGAACATGTCATTGTCAAGGAACATATGAGTCCCCATGCATATGATCCCACCACCAGACTAATACAGAGTTTCTGAGACATGGCTACTGTGTAGACCAGTGGTCTGCAGATGGCCACAAATCGGTCATAAGCCATAACCACTAATAAAATGGATTCAGTTACCACAAAGATAGCAAAGAAAAAATATTGTACTATACATTGAACAAATGAGATGGTTCTGTCTTTTACAAATAGATTCATGAGCATCTCAGGAGCAATAACAGAGGAATAACAGAAATCCACAAATGAGAGGTGGCTAAGGAAGAAGTACATGGGAGTGTGCAGTTTGGGGTTAATTCTGATTATGACAATCATGCCAATATTCCCTACCACAGTGATGCTGTAGATGGTGAGAAACACCAAGAAGAGAGGGATCTCTATTTCTGGGTAATCTGAAAAGCCCAATAGGATGAAAATGGCTCCACTGTTATTTCCATATGTCAATAACATGGCTTGTCTTCTCCAGAATATGTAGTTTATTCTACAAGTTAATAAAACAGAGAATGAGGGAAATAGGAATTTGTTATAGTTCTTAGATTAGAAATCAAATTACTCTTTGAACCACTGGATTTTGGTATGTCATAGAAACTATATAGATCATACATTTTAAAACTTCTAAACCATTTTTCAACAGTTTCCTAAAGATAATACAATTACTGAGTTAAGTTTGTGCTAGATTGTAAGTTTTAGTGTTTATAATTTCAAGAACATGTAATTAATCATATCATCTTCATCTCTGGTTAATTTAATACCTAATACAAGTCTATCTTTTTCCTTGTATATATTCATAAATGATTAGCCTATATAACACATTATTTTCTTTCTTGTAAACATAATTTATAACATATAGTCACACATTTATATTAAGTATATAATATATATTTGTTATTCCATATTGGATTTAAATATTTGCATATCTGACACTGGGAAAGTAGTGTTTGAATATTGTCTTAATGACTTTTATAGGAAACATATTCATTAGTTTTCTATATTGCCTAAAGAATACAAACATAGAACAGAATAAAAAGATACTAAACTTTCTGGAGCAGGGAAGACAGATCAGACTGTAGAGGACTTTCCTAGGGGGCTTGCGGACCTTACGAGGTTCATTCTAATTAGCTAGGTTTAAATAGCATCAGCTTCAATTGGGAGATGAATATAGGTAGATCTGTGTGACTTTCAGGCTAGTTATCATAGTCTTATAATTTTTCAATCCAAGGTACATTGTTTCTAAGGAATATTTCTGAAGCTATCCTGTGGTCTCTACTCACATGTGAATACACTCAAAAACGCAAACACAAAAACACACATACAAGTGATAGAAGCAGGGATAGAGTGAATCAGAGAGATAAAGACACTGAGAGACAGAGACAAAGAGACAAGAAAGTATGTAACCGGGCTGAAGAGATGGATCAGCGGTTAAGAGCATCGACTGCTCTTGCGAAGGACCCGTGTTCAATTCCCAGCAACCACATGGTGGCTCACAACCATCCATAATGAGATCTGATGCCCTCTTCTGGTGTGTCTGAAGACAGCTACAGTGTACTTATGTATAATAACAAATAAATCTCTAACAAAAAAAAGAAAGTATATAAACCTGCCACACTGACATTCAAATACTCAAAGAAATACACACACACACACACAAATACACATACACAGACAAACACAGAATATGAATTTTTATACAAGAATCATTCCAGTAATATTGAAATACAGATACTTTTATATATCTACATCTAGTCTCATAATACTAGATGTATTAAAAGATTTTCTTTAATTTCTCAATCTCATCTTCCTGTTATGCTCTTTTGTTAAGATATTAGCATAATTGTTTATAAATGATCATATATTCATTTATGGAACAAAGTGGAAAGTTTAAAATATCAGATAAGAACAACAGAGATATACTGGAATATAGTATCAATAAAACATTGAGATATTAGGGAACCTTTCTCACACAGGGAGACATTGTATATCAAAATGTGCAAATATTGAATTTTCCTCAGTGATAAAATGTATCAAAATAAGTGAACTTACCTTCAACCAAACTAATTTTCCAGAAGCAAACTAATATATAGCTTTATTTTGCAGCCTTGAAGCAAACCTTTTGTGGGTCAAAGTGGAATCTTTGTGAGTGGGAGTGATATACATATTTTTTGTATTTATGACTCCAGCCTTGGAGACACAAACCCTGGAGACCAAATCTTGCTGATCTTTTGAGGCCTTACATATGCAATTATAATTAATTACTTTTAGCTGATGTAATATTTTAAAATCACAGATATTTTAAGTGAGTTTTAAATGACATATCCCATGAAGTACTGTATGTCATCCAGTACTCACATACAGCATAGAGTGAAGGACAAGGTGGGTGATGAGTATAAAAATGAAATCCTTGTCATTCTAGTACTAAAAACATACAAGACTCTCTGAAGGAAAGTTAAAATATGATAGTTAGCTGATGCTGCCCATAATTATCTTCCTGTGCTAGTTAGCATTAATAGTTAATTCTCCCATCCAAATCTATGCCTGTCTTCAGGGAACATTTGTTCTCCAAACTTGTCTCCTCTCAGTCTAGATAAACTCTAGTAACACAGATCCTTTCCTTTAGTACCCAGATGATTTCACTGTAATATCTTCCATTCTATCCACATAACTGAAAACAGTAGACTTTACGTTTTAAAAACATATAATATGGTGTACGCATGTATATGTTTTTAAAATCTATTCATTATGGGCACTAAGTTTTGACAAATAATAGATGTATGCAAAATATAAGTGAATTCATATTTTTTTCATACACTTAGTTTCTTTATGTGTATGGCTAGAATAGAATTCTTTTTTATATACAATGCATTTTAATCAAAATCAAAATGCTAAAAAATGCTTAAGAAATAAAAAACTTTATGAGCCATAGCCTTCACAATAAATATCAGCTCATCGGCCCTTGTCAAAATATCTTTTAGACTCAAGAAGGCAACCTTCATAATTCATTAATTCTTAATTATGTATTTTTCCTCTTAATCCCTCCTTTGTAGAGGATTCTCCATATTTTCTGTGATGCCACTATTATTTTTATTTCATATCAACAGTACATAAACACTTCTTTCTGAGGTGAAAAATAATACAAACCAAATTATGTTTTTAGATGTTTGCAAATATATGACTATATGTGTATGTTCCTTTTTCTCACAGGTACATTAAACAGACAATATGGAACCCAGGAAGGAAATCTAAATCCCAAGATAACAATGGAATCATGGCATCATTTTTTTCTAAAAGAAAAAAACCGGATATTTTGTTTATTTACATTTCAAATGTTAACTCCTTTCCCAGTTTCCACTCTGCAAATCCCCATCCCATCCCCCCTTACCCTGCGTCTATGAGGGTACCCCCCCTTACTCACCCACCTACCCACTCCTGCCTGACATCTCCAGCATTCCTCTAAACTGTGGCATCAAACCTTCACAGGACCAAGGGCCTCCACTCCCATTGATGTCTGATAAGACCCCTTCAGCTCCTTCAGTCCTTTCCCTAACTCTTCCATTGGGGTCCCTGTGCTCAGTCTGATGGTTGGCTGTGAGCATCCATATCTATATTGGTCAGGATCTGGCAGAGCCTCTCAGGAGAGAGCTGTATCAGACTCCTGTCAGCAAGCAATTTTTGTCATCCATAGTAGCGTCAAGGTTTGGTATCTGCATGTGAGATAGATCCCCAAGTAGGGCAGTCTCTGGATGGCCTTTCCTTCAGTCTCTGCTCCACTCTTTGTCCCTGCATATATTTTTTTAGTCAGGAGCAATTCTGGGCTAAAATTTTGAAGATGGGTGGGTGGCCCCATCCCTCAACCAGGGAACCATGCCTAACCTATGGATAAGGACTCTACAGGTCATCCCTCTTCTTTGTGGAGTATTTTAGCTAATGTCATCCCCGTAGGGTCCTGTGAAGCTCTTGTTTCCTAGTGTCTGGTATTTTCTGGTTGCTATCCCCGGTCCCCATCCCCCATTGAAATGCACTTCTGTTAAATTTCCTGATCCACTGTACATCTCCATCTCCTCCCCAAACTGCTTCTTACCCTCGTTTTCCCTCACACTCTTCTTTTCCTAAGACTCTCCCACCCAGTACTTCCCTTGATTAATTTGATCTCTCTTCTAAGTAGGACTGAAGCATCCATTCCTTGGTCTTCCTTCTTCTTGAGCTTCATGTGGTCCATGAGTTGTATCATGGATATTCAAAGCTCTTTGCCTAATATCAACTTATAGTGAGTACATAACCTGTGTGTTCTTTTATGACTGAGTTATCTCACACAGGATATTTTCTAGGTCCATCCATTTAATGAAGTCATTTTTTAATAGTTGAGTAGTATTCCATTGTGTAAATGTACCACATTTTCTGTATCCATTTTTCTCTTGAGAGACATCTGGGTTGTTTCCAACTTCTGGCTTATAAAAATATATTGGAGCATGTGTCCTTATTACATGTTGGAGGATAATCTGGGTATACGCCCAGTAGTGGTACAGCTGGGTCCTCAGGTAATACTATGTCCATGTTTCAGAAGAACTGCCAGACTGATTTCCAGAGTGGTTGTACCAGCTTGCAGTCCCATCAGCAATTGAGAATTGTTCCTCTTTCTACACATTTTTACCACCATTTGCAGTCACCTGAGTTTTCGATTTTAGCCATTCTGACTGGTATGAGGTGGAATCTCAGGGTTGTTTTGATTTGCTTTTCCCTGATGACAATGGATGTAGAATATTTCTTTACATGTTTCTTGGACACTTGAGTTTCCTAAGTTGAGAATTAGCTCTGTTATGGATTTTAATAGAGTTATTTGGTTCTCTGGAGCCTAACTTCTTGAGTTCTTTGTATATATTGAATATTATCCATCTATCACATATGGGGTTGGTAAAGATCTTTTCTCAATCTGTTGGTTTCTACTTTGTTCTATTGTCATTGCTCTTTTCCTTACAGAAGGTTTGTAATTTTATGAGGTCCTATTTTTCTATTCTTGATCTTATCACATAGGCCATTGTTGTTCTTTTAAAAAAAATTTCTCTTGTGTTCTAGACTTTCCCTCACTTTCTTTTCTATTAGAGTCACTGTATCTGGTTTTATGGGGAGGTTCATGATCCACTTGGACTGAGCTTTGTACGGGAAGATAAGAATGGATCAATTTGCATTCTTCTACATGTTGAACACAGAACTAGTTGAACCAGAACCATTTGTTAAAAATGCCATCTTTTTTTCCAATGGATGTTTTTAGGTTCTTTGTCAAAGATCAAGTGACCATAGGTGTGCGGATTCATTTTTTCTGTGAAATCATATTCCATTGAACTACCTGCCTGTGACTATACCTACACCATGTAGCTTATATCAATATTGATCTATAGTAAAGCTTGACATCTGGGATGGTGATTCCCTAGATGTTCTTTTATTATTGACAAGAGTTTTTGATATCCTGTGTTTTTTGTTATTCCACATGAATTTGAGAATTGCTCTTTCTAACTCTATAAAGAATTGAGTTGGAATTTTGATGGGGATTGCATTGAATTTATAGACTGAACGATGGTTATTTTTAATTTATTATCTTGCCAATCCATGAGCATGCGAGATATTTCCATCTTCTGAGGTCTTCAATTTCTTTCTTCAGATACTTGAATCTCTTGTCATATAGATCTTTCACTTGTTTGGTTAGAGTATCAACAAGATAATTTTTTATTGTTTGTGACTATTGTGAAGAATGTCATTTGCCTAATTTCTTTCTCAGCCCATTTATCCTTTTAATATAGGAAGGCTACTGATTTGTTTGAGTAAATTTTATATCCAGCCACTTGGTTGACACTGTTTATCTGCTTTGGGAGTCCTCTGGTGGAATTCTTGGGGACACTTAAGTATAGCACCATATCATCTGCAAATAGTGATATTTTGAAATCTTCCTTTCCAATTTGTATTCGTTTGACTGCTTTTTGTTGTCTAATTGTTCTAGCTAGATCTTCAAGTACTATATTGAATAGACAGGGAGAGAGTCCCTGATTTTAGTGGAATTGTTTCAAGTTTCTCTCCATTTACTTTGATGTTGACTACTGGTTTGTTGTATATAATTACTGATCTTTCCAAGACTTTTACCATGAAGGGGCATTGAATTTTGTCAAATGCTTTTTCAGCATCTAATTGAAATGATCATGGTTTTTTTGAGTTTGTTTATGTGGTGGAATACATTGATTTCCATGTATTGAACCATCCTTACATCCTGGGATGAAGCGTACTTGCTCATGATGAAAGATCATATTGATGTGCCCAGGGATTCAGTTTATGAGAAATTTATTAAGTATTTTGGCATCACTATTCATAAGGGAAATTGGTCTGAAGTTCTCTTTCTTTATTTGGTTTTTGTGTGCTTTAGTATCAGCATAACTGTAGCTTAATAGAATGAGTTGGGTAGTATTCCTTCTGTTACTATTTTGTGGAATAGTTTGAAGACTATTGTATTAGATCTTCTTTGATGGTCTGATGGAATTTTGCACTAGACCCATCTGATACTAGGCTTTTTTCGGCTGGGAGATTTTTAATGACTACTTCTATTTCTTTAGGGGTTTGGGGACTATTTAGATGGTTTATGTGATAATGATTTAACTTTGATACCTGGTATTTGTCTAGAAAACTATCCATTTCATCCAAATTTTTACAGTTTCATTGAGTATAGGCTTTTGTAGTAGGATCTGATATTTTTTTTTAATTTCCTCAGTTTCTGTTGTTATATCTCCCTTTTCATTTTGTTAATTTGGATACTATCCTTTTGTACTTAGGTTAGTCTGGCTAAGGCTTTAACTATCTTGCTTATTTTCTAAAAGAACTGACTCCTATTTTTTGTTGATTATTTGTATTGTTTTTTTTTTGTTTGTTTCTATTTAGTTGATTTTAGCCCTGAGTTTGATTTCCTGCAGGCTACTCATCTTGAGTCTATTTGCTTCCTTTTGTTCTAGAGCTTTAAAGTGTGTTGTTAATCTGCTAGTGGATGCTCTCTCTAGTTTCTTTTTGGAGGCACTCAGAGCTATAAGTTTTTCTCTTAGCACTGCTTTCAATATGTCCCATAAGTTTGGCTATATTGTACATTTACTTTCATAAAATCTCAAAAAGTCTTTAATTTCTTTCTTTATTTCTTCCTTGACCAAATTATTACTGAGTAGAGCATTGTTCAGCTTCCATGAGTATGTGGGCCTTCTGTTGTTTTTATTGTTATTAAAGACCAGTCTTAGTCTGTGGTGACTAAGTATTATTCTGATAGAATGCATGGGATTATTTCAATATTCCTGTATATGTTGAGGCCTGTTTTGTGATCAGTTTTGATGAACGTACCATGAAGTGGTGAGAAGAAAGTATATTCTTTTATTTTAGGATGATATGTCCTATAGATATCTGCTAAATACATTTGGTTCATAACTTCTTTTAGTTTCACTGTGTCTATGTTTAGTTTTTGTTTCCATCTTCTTTCCATTGTGGAGAGTGGGGTGTTGAAGTCTCCCACTATCATTCACTGGGATGCAATGTGTGCTTTGAGCTTTAGTAAAGTTTCTTTTATGAATGTTGGTGCCCTTGCATTTGGAGAATAGATGTTCAGAATTGAGAGTTCATCTTGTTAGAGTTTTTCCTTTGAACAATTTGAAGAATCATTCCCTGTTCTTTTTGATAACTTTTGGTTGAAAATCCAATTTATTTGATATTAGAGTGCTATTTCAGCTTGTTTCTTGAAGCTGTTTGCTTGTAAAAAAATTTTTCCAGCCTTTTACTCTTAGGTAGTTTTGGTCTTTGTGACTGAGGTGCATTTTCTATATGCAACAAAATGCTGGGTCCGATTTACACATCCAGTCTGTGAGTCTTTGCCTTTTCATTGGGGAATTGAGTCCATTGATGTTAAGAGATATTAAGGAATAGTGATTGTTATTTCCTGTTATTTTTGTTGTTAGAAGTAGGATTATGTTTGTGTGGCTATCTATTTTGAGGGGTTGTTGAACGAAGATTACTTTCTTGCTTTTTTCTAGGGTGTAGTTTCATTCCTTGTGTTAGTGTTTTCCATTTAATAGCCTTTGTAGGGCTGGATTTCTGGAAAGATATTGTGTAAATTTGGTTTTGTCATAGAATATCTGAGTTTCTCCATCTATGGTAATTGAGAGTTTTGGTGGGTATAATAGCCAGGGCTGGCATTTGCTTTCCTCTTAGGGTCTGTATGACATCTGGCAGGAACTTCTAGCTTTGATAGTCTCTGGTGAGAAGTCTGGTGTAATTCTGATAGGTCTGCCATTATATGTTGCTTGATCTTTTTCCCTTATTGTTTTTTTTTCTTTTTGTGCATTTGGTGTTTTGACTATTATGTGATAGGAAGATTTTCTTTTCTAATCCAATCTATTTGGAGTTTTGTAGGCTTCTTGTATGTTTATGGGCATCTCTTTCTTTAGGGTAAGAAAATTTTCTTCTATAATTTTGTTGAATTTATTTACTAGCCCTTTAAGTTGTGCTCTCTTCCATACCTATTATTTTTATGTTTGGGCTCCTCATTGAGTCCTGGATTGCCTGGATATTTTGAGTTAGAGGCTTATTGCCTTTGTATTATCTTTAACTGTTGTGTCAATGTTTTCTATGGTATCTTCTGTATGTGAGATTCTCTCTTCTATCTTTTTTTATTCTGTTGGTGATGCTTACATTTATGACTCCTGATTTCTTTCCTAGGTTTTCTATCTTCAGTGTTGTATTCATTTGTGATTTCTTTACTGTTTCTATTTCCATTTTTAGGTCCTGGATGGGTTTGTTCAATTCCTTCACCTATTTTGTTGTGTTTTCTGGTAATTCTTTAAGAGATTTTTGTGTTTCCCCTTTAAGGGCTTCCACCTGTTTACCTGTGCTCTCCTGTATTTCTTTAAGGGAGTTATTTATGTCCTTCTTAAAGTCCTATATCATCATCATGAAATGTGATTTTAAATCAGTCCTTTGTTTCTGGTGGTATATCCAGGGCTTGCTGTGGTGGGAGTTCTAGGTTCTACAAATATCAAGTATGCTTGGTTTCTGTTGCTTATGTTCTTGCCCTTGACTCTAGCCATCTAGTTACCTCCAGTGTTAGCTGGTCTTGCTGCCTCTGACTGTGTCTTGTCCCTCATGTAAACCTGTTTGTCATCACTCGTGGGAGACCAGCTCTCTCCATGAGAAATTTGGATATGGAGAGATATAGTACAACATCAATTCCCAGGTGCAGATGGAAACTGGAAGGATCCTGTCTCCATTCTTCCTTTTTTCCCATGTCCTGATAGCTCTGGGATCATCCCTCTTGGGCCATGAATTTGAGCAGAAGTAGTAATCTCACCAGTGCTCTCAGGGATGTCAACCGTACTGGTAGAACAGCTCTCTCCCAGAGGGACTTGAGTAGAGAGCTGCAAAACAAGGTCAGCTCCAGGTGCAGATGGAAAACAGAATTCTCCTGTCCCAGGTGACTCCTCAGTTCCTGTGTCCTGATGACTCTGGGCAGGTCCCTCAGAGCAGAAGTGGTGGTCCCACCTGTGCTCACAGGTATGTTACCACTCCTGGGAGACCAGCTCTCTCCAGGTGGAGCCTGGGAATGGAGAGCTATATAGCATCATTTTTTATGGCCACAATAATATAAAAAAGAAAACATCAAAATATTTTTCAGAAATTTTATAAATACACGGAGATAAAGAAAATCTTATGTATGATCTGTATTCAAATAAAGGATTACTTAAACACTCTCATATAATACATTGACATAAAAATAATATGTACCGAAATAGAGGATATAGATAAACAGAAATAAAAAGAAAAAATTGTCAAATATATTTCTCTACCAATTAAGTACATTGTAAAATATTTAATGATGTGACTCATGGAATTAAAATATCAAAAACCAAACAAAGCAAAGATGAGTATTATGAAACATCAGCATACAAATAACCAAGTTTAGGATAAAACTAAACATTTGATGGAAAATATATTTTATAAAGAACACATTTTACAAGCTGTAGTTTATTTCTTTTCATTAATTAATGTTTACTCACTTTATCTCCCCATCAAAGCCACCACTCCCTCATTTCTCCTTGCCATCTCAGACTTCCTCCTCCCTTTCTTGCTCCCCTTCTTTTCTGAGAACAAGCAGAAGTCCTCTGGATACCACCCTGGCACATAAAGCTAGTGCAGTACTCTCCTACTTTGACCAGCCATGGTGATTTTGTTAGGGGAATGGGATCCACCGGCAGGGAATGATTCTAGGACCACCCTTCCTACAGTTGTTGGAGAAAGCACATGAAGACCAACATATACATCTCCTAAATATATTGAGGGAGGGCTAGGTCAATCCCCCGCTTATGATTTTGTTGGTGGTTCAGTCTCTAAGATCCCCGAAGCATTCAGGTGAATTGATTCAGTTGGTCTTCTTGTGGAGTATCTATCACCTTTGTGTACCCAGTTCTTCCATAAGACCCTACCTAATGTTTAGCTGTGGAGCTGTGCATTTGTTTCCATTGTCTGCTTGGTGGAGTTCTCAGAGTACAATTATGCTCTAGTTTACAAGCCTAAAGGAGTAGTAGTAATAATGTCAGGGATTGGTTCTTCCCCATAGTATGGGTCTCTGGTTGGACCAGTCATTGGTTGACCCTTCCAACAGACACTGGACTTTCTTTGTCCCTACACATCTTGTTGGCAGGATTTTTTTTTTGTAGAAAGTGTTTGTGGCTGTGTTTTTGTCCTTATCCGTCCATGGGGAATCCTGCTTGGTTACAGGTGATGGCCACTTCAGGGTCCATATTCCCCACTGCTAGGAAATCTCAGCTAGAGGTACCTCCATATACTCTCTGGGTCCTTACCAATCCTACATATTTGGCAAGCACTGGAGATGCTCTCCATCTGCCAGCTGTTAATTTCTCTTCTCTTTCCCTGGCTCTCTCTACAATTGATTCCCCCTACCAAGTTCTAATCACTACACTATTTTCCACCCAGTTATCGCCATTAATCTACCTCCCATATCTATTTTATTTCACCTTTTGAGTAACATTCAAGCATCCTCCCGGGGGGTTCTTGTTATATACCTTCTTTGGGCCTGTGGATTCTAACAATGTTATCCTGAACTTTGTGGATAATATAAAATTATAAGTGAGCACATAGTGTGCATGTCATTTTAGGTCTGATTTACCTCATTTAGGACAATGCATTCTAGTTCCATACATTTGCCAGCAAAATTCATTATGTCTTTGTTTCTTTTTTTTTTTTATTTTAGATATTTTCTTTATTTACATGCGAATTTCCCCTTTCCC
>NW_022196897.1:74223429-74229923 GCF_008632895.1 Mastomys coucha | reverse complement strand
GTGTCAGTAAGATACTGTCAGAGCCTCTCAGGAGATAGCTATATTTAGGCTGGCTTACCCTTCCTTCATAGTATTCCATCATGTAATGTGCCATATTTTCTTTACCTATTCTTCAATTGAGGGACATCTGGATTGTTTGCAGTTTGTGGCTATTACAAGTTAAGCTTCTATGACATAGGTGAATAATGTCCTTGGGGTTTGGTAGAACATCATTTAGGTATATGCCCAAGAGTGGTATAGCTGAGTCTTGGGGAAGAACAATTCCCAGATTTCTAAGAAACTCTCAAAATGATTACCAGAGTGGTTTGGATCAGTTTGTATTCCCACAAGCGATAGAAGATTGTTCCCTTTACACCACATCCTCACCAGCATATGCTGTTGCTTGAGGTTTGATCTTAGATATTCTGATGCGTGTAAGGTATAATCTCAGAGTTGTTTTTATATGCATTTTTTTCTCATGACTAAGGGCATTGAATGTTTCAGAAGTTTTTCTTGGCCATTAGAGATTCTTCTTCTGAGAATTCTCTGTGTAGCTCTGTGCCTCCCCTTTTTTAAATTTGGGTTATTTGGCTTATTGGTGTCTAAGTTCTTGAGTCCTTCATATATATTGGATATGAGCCCTCTGTCAAGTGTAGATTTTGGGAAGATCTTTTTTCTATTCTGTAGGCTATTGTTTTGTTCTACTGATGGTGTTCTTTGCCTACCAGAAGCTTTCCAGTTTCAAGAGATTCCATTTATTAATTATTGTTCTTAGTGTGTGAGCTATGGAAAACTATAGTCAGTATTATAGTGTTGTATTCTTGAAATAGATAAGAGGTAGATTTTAAGAATTTCCATAACAAATAACAAGTAAGTAAGAAGATAATATAAATTAGTCTCCTCACAATTTTACATATGTAAAACATCATATTTTACAAGATACACTATGTAATTATTGTGTGAAGTAATTAATTTTAAATGAATAATCATAATTAATCAATATATATCCTCAGTAATATTGAAATCTAGTGGTCTACCTTGAAAAAGCTACATAAATAAGTAAAATAGAGTCAATGAATGATATTAACACACCAAAATCGAACCAGAGCTTGCTTAGATAAACTCAACTCCACTTGCTCAGATTCCCTTACATTTGTCTGTAAAGCAGAGTTGAAATGGATTTCCTTAACAGAGATAAAATTTATTCTACTGCTTGTCATATTTCATATACTTGTTGACATATAAGCAAGGTGGGGGCAGGAACAAAACAAGTTCCTTAGAATATTGCCAATTATAGGTAATATGTTTTGTGACCTCAAGCTAAGAGCAACTTTGACTTAATTAATCTGAAAAGGAATAGTTTATATGTGCTTCCAGAAAAATTTTGACTAAATCCAACTGTTCAGGTTGTTACAATACATTATAACTCTAAACATGAATGTTATTTTCCATCTAAGAAAGTAAAATTATACAAGACTCTCCAAAAGAAGTAAAGAAAAATGATCTTAAAAACACTATCAGCTGGGTGGTGGTGTCACAACTCTTTAATCTCAGCACTTGGGAGGCAGAGTTAGATGGATTTCTAAGTTTAATGCAAGCCCTGTTTTAAGAGACAGAGAGAGAGAGAGAGAGAGAGAGAGAGAGAGAGAGAGAGAAAAGAAGAAGAAGAAGAAGAAGAAGAAGAAGAAGAAGAAGAAGAAGAAGAAGAAGAAGAAGAAGAAGAAAAGAGAAAAGAAGGAAGGAAGAAAGGAGGGATGGCAAGACAGAGGGAAGGAGGGAAAGAGGAGTAGGAAGGAAGGAAGGAAAGGAAAGATAAGAAAAAACACTGTTTGCCTAAGGTTTCTAGAAGTCCATGTGAAATGCTCTGGAACGGTGGAACTGCAAAATACTAGTGTACTTTCTTTTTCTTTTTTTAGATGTTTTCTTATTTACAATATCTCCTTTCCCTGGTTCCCCTCCAAAATAAATAAATAAATGAATAAATAAATAAATAAATAAAATTAGAAAATAAAATAAAAATAACAAAAGTAAAACAATCCCCTGTTCCCTCCCCCATCCTCTTGCTCACCATCCCACCCCCTCCTATTTACTGGCCCTAGCATTCCCCTAAACTGGGACATAGAACCTTCACAGGGCCAAGGTCCTCTCCTCCCATTGATGACCGGCTTGGCCATCCTCTGCTATATGCATGCTGCTGGAGCCATGAGTCCCCCATGTGTATTCTTTGGTTGGAGTTTTAGTCCCTGGGATCTCTGAGGGTACTAGTTAGTTTATATTGTTGTTCCTCTTAAGGGGCTGCAAACCCTTCAGCTCCCTGGGTTCTTTCTCTAGCTCCTTCATTGGGTACCCTGTACTCAGTCCAATGGATGTCTGTGAGCCTCTACTTCTTTATTAGTTGGGTACTGTTAGAACCTCTCAGGAGAAAGATATCTCAGGTTCCTGTCATCCAGCACTTGTTGGCATCTACAATAGTGTGGATATTTGATGATTGAATATGGGAAGGATTCCCAGGTGGAGCATTCTTATCTCCTTGTACAAAGCTCAGGTCCAAGTGGATCAAAGACCTCCAAATAAAACCAGATACACTCAAACTAATAGAAAGGAAAGTGGGGAAGAGCTTTGAGCACATAAGTACAGGGGAAAATTTCCTGAACAGAACACTAATAGCTTATGTTTTAAGATCAAGAATCAAAAAATGGGACTTCATAAAATTGCAAAGCTTCTGTAAGGCAAAAGACACTGTCAATAGGACAAAACAGCAACCAACAAATTGGGAAAAGATCTTTACCAATCCTATATCTGATAGAGGGCTAATATCCAATATATACAAAAAACTGAAGAAGTTAGACTCCAGAGAAACAAATAACCCTAATAAAAATGGGGTACAGAGCTAAACAAAGAATTCTCAATTGTCGAACACTGAATGACTGAGAAGTACCTAAAGAAATGTTCAATATCCTTAGTCATCAGGGAAATGCAAATCAAAACAACCCTGAGATTCCACCTCACACCTGTCAGAATGGCTAGGATAAAAAACTCAGGTGACAGCAGATGCTGGAGAGGTTGTGGAGAAAGAGGAACACTCCTTCATTGTTGATGGAAATGCAAGCTAGTACAACCACTCTGGAAATCAGTTTGGCAGTTCCTCCAGAAATTAGACATAGAACTACCAGAGGACTCAGCTATACCACTCCTGGGCATATACCCAGAAGTTGCTCCAACATGTAATAAGGACACATGCTCCACTATGTTCATAGCAGCCTTATTTATAATAGCTAGAATCTGGAAATACTCAGATATCCCTCAACATAGAAATGAATACAGAAATTATGGTACATCTACACAATGGAGTACTACTCAGCTATTTAAAACAATGAAGTTATGAAATTCTTGGGGAAATGGATGAACCTGGAGAACCTCCTGAGTGAGGTAACCCAGTCACAAAATAACACACATGGTTTGCATTCTCTGATAAGTAGATATTAGCCTAGAAGATCGGAATACACAAAATACAAACCACAAACCTTTAGAAACTCAAGAAGAAGGAAGACCAAAGTAAGGATACTTAGTTCCTTCTTAAATGGGGGAACAAAATTCCCATGGAAAGAGTTGTAGAGGCTAACTATGAAGCAGAGACTAAAGGAAGGACAATTAAGAGTAGTGTACTTTCAGTACAAAGTAATTCTGAAGGATTTTGCTATAGACAATATAATTTATGAGTTTTAATATATGTAATGTTTAATAATCCATCCGTATTTATTTGCAGCATGACTGACAAGCCTGTTAATTCATGAATTACAAATATTATCTTCAGATCTTGAGACCATAAAAATCTGATAGGATAAGGTGGCATCCTTGATAAACAGACTTTCATAATAAAGAACTACCAGGAATTTGTGCTTTTTCAGTATAGGACAGGGAAACTATAATCCCTATGAACCAGAGAATATGAGACCACCAGTCTTTGAAGGAACACATTCTGGTTACAAACTTCCTACTTTTGAATATTGACATAAATTTTTGTTCTGAACAAACTGTCATAGTATGCACTTTGTATTGGCATCTCATACCAAGTTAACCAACATGGCAGCAAGCCTCATATGAAACCTTTTGTAAGATAAGCAAACTATTAAAGCTCAGACCTGCTTATAATTAAATATGCAAATTTCTAGGCATTCCATTGTCGTTTTCTCTTACAATAATTAAAGAGTATTTTGAGCATCATATGAATTTTATTTTTAGACAAAGTGAGTATCAACTTAGTAGAAAGGATAAGGTGATGTGCAAAATTACTATAAACTGATCTGATTGTAAGCATGAACTCCAAGAATGTATGAATTTGAAATTGCATTCTGTGGAGTTATTTGAAAATATTTATGACTGACTTAGAAGCAAGTAAAAATGATTAGACTTGGTTATATATCAAATCTCTTGCTTAAACCTGAACCTTCAAATAAAATCCTCATCAATTCTCTAATTTGAAGTATCTCTAAATTATCCTGAGTTGTGTTTACCAATGTCTAGTGACAAGCACTATCTCAACGTTGTAGCACTGATGACTGTGTTGCTATAGTTAAAATATTATTATCTTTGAATACCTTAAACATAGTACTTGTCCTCCTTATAGGACCTACATAAAAGAACAAAAAAGAGTTGGCATATTGTTTGGCTACAAATAATTCATGTCGACATCAATGTCTTAATATAAAAGTTGGATTTAATGTAGTTTTATGTACAGTATTTTCTATGTGTGTTATTATTGCGATTCTCAAAAATTACAATATTGATAATTTTTTAAAAATGTACATTTCTCTGTTCGTTCAAAAGAATTGTGTTGTCTTGTAACTTTTATTTGACTTGAAGTATGGATATCAATGATACTAATCTAATTAAGCCATACAATACATATAAAAGTTTTTAATTTCAACTTTTGTTAAAGTTGCTATATTATCTCATGGGAAAGGATCATCAAGTAATTTAATTAGCCATTAATGAATAAAAGAGTGTATCCAAGGAACAAGTTTATTATTCTTAAGTTCCAGTAGTCTTAGAGTGAAAATAAAATGTCATCTACATAGTTCATGTGTCACTGATGAGAATAGAAAGATTCTTTGCAGGTATGTTAATTTCTTTCTTTCTTCCTTTTTATCTGTATTATTTGTTTAGTAATCATTTATTTACATTTGAATTATGCATCTTTCTTTGAGAAATGGAAGAATTATTATTTTTAATATGTAAATGAACAACTCATATAGTTAACCATAACTTATGATATAATGAACAATGACATATTCTTGCTAATATTATTTGAGATTGAATTACTTCACTTGTTAATTGTATAAACACTTTAAAGAGAATATTTTAGTCAGAAGTCATCAGTAAATCATTATGTTTCATATTACTCTACAGTAATGATGTCCATGTACATTTATGTTTTAATAAATATTAATAGTTAACTATCCAAATATTCATAAGTATAGTAATTATAGTATTTGTGGACTGAATATTGTATTTAACTCTAGAAAAAGTAAGAAAGATTTCCATCCATATTCCAATATTTACACATAAAAAGGTGACATACTTATGAGTCTTATGACATACATATATGCATTTGATCACAAATATAAAAAGAAAACTAGATATCTGTAATCAGAAAGTTTCACTGCACCTTTCCATTTATATTTAACAACAAATGGAAGCTGAGAACTAATGAGAAGCAACTGTACTTAGGAGAATTGCTATTCTATATTGCTTGAAGTCATGTCTTCTTACCTTCCAAGTGTTCTCTCAGTTGTCATTTGTAATCTGGTAAATTTAACCAACAGCTTATAAAAATTCTGGCAAAGCAGTGTAGAAATCTGTTAGAAAATTTCTTCAAAATATATTTTATTCTTAACAAATGCCTTGACAAAAATATCATCAGAATAATTTACATTTATGAGTATATATGCAACAATAGTAATAATGTTTGAACTCTATTATATTTCTAAAGGCAAGGAATGTGTTCTTTTGATCAAACATGGATTTTCTTGCCATACACCTTCTGATATTTTGCTCTTTATTTTTTCTATCTCTTTGAATCTACATCAGTATTTAATTTATTCAAATATATCCCCGAAGTGTGGGTAAATTTTGTCCAGAAAATTTATTTACATAATTAATTAGTTACAATTTACAAACAAATTTTAACAACCAACATTAAACATTTATAATAATTGTCTCTTTCAAAACAATATTTGTCTGTGCTATTTCCCAAAGACAAACAGTTTACAGGAAAAAAAAAATATATATATAATTACATATCATGACAATATTTTGAAATGTAAGGAAACAATCTCTAATTATCCTACTTTTGATTATTTGAAAAAAGTTTATTAAACAAAGAAAAATAGAAGTTGGGAACTGTACAGCTGCTGAGTTCCTTCTCTTGGGAATTAGCAATAATCATGTGATCAAGGTGATTTTATTTACCACTTTTCTAATTGTTTACATCATGATTCTTATTGAAAATCTTG
>NW_022196897.1:74218491-74222764 GCF_008632895.1 Mastomys coucha | reverse complement strand
GCCTCAGGAATAAGAATGTTAAAGCTAGTATAAAAAAGTCCCTGAAAAGTAGAATTTCAGTTTAAGTCAATAGTTGTATGTCTCATATGCATACATATTGAATATAAGACATAAGCAGATATTTGTTTCTACAAATCCTGTGTTATATAAATTAAGCCTCAAGAGGTTGTTTATTATAATTCATATTTTAGTAGCTGCTTCTTGGAAATCATTTATAGTTTTAAAAACTATTCTGCATTTCATTATTTTGTGTGTGTGATGCTTTCTTTTCATTTGTTTTGTTTGTTTGTTTGTTTGCTTGCTTGCTTTTGTTTTTCTAGACATAATTTCTCTGTGTAGCCCTGGCTGTCCTGGAACTCACGCTATAGGCCCTGAACTCAGAAATCTGCCTGCTTCTGACTCCTGAGTGCTGGGATTAAATGCGTGTGTCACTACCGCCTGGCTCTTTTCATTTTTATTTTAATACTATGAAATTGAAAGGCACAGAAAGGAAAGAAAATATGTTTGTGTCTATACACTCAAGAAAAAAAGACTATGGCATATGCATGTTCACCTTCAGACTTATATACTAAGAAGGAACCAATGGAGAATTATAGATAAGGTGATTTGCTTCAGAAGCAGAATCTGGAATCACACATTCTGGGCTGGAAATATAAGTCACATAATTGAAGGTATAGAGGAGAAGAGTAAGAGATGTGATGAACAGACAGCAAAAGCCTCTAACTTTCATTACCTGGGAGTCAGGTGAGAATTTATATTGTAATTTTAGCAATTTTATATCTTCTATTCAAACAGTCTACTTAAATGTCTATGTACTCTTTACTCACTTTTAATTATTTTATCTTGTTTTTTAGTACAAATAAAACAGAATAATTTTGAGATTTAATAAAAATTTGTTTGACCAGGGTCAATTATAGAACACTAAATAATGGAAATATGTAAAGTTTATGTTGACCATCACACCACACAGGAATGATAAGCAATGTATGTAATGAATGTGACAACTGAGCTGATTTGTGTATAAAGATCTTATCCAGAAGGAATAAAGGCATGTGAGAATTATTCCATTGTCTGAGAGTTTCTGTCATAAGAACTATAACAGTGCTATAAGAGAAGAAAACTGTTCTCCAGAAAAGCCACCAGCTCTCCTGCACCCTTTGCTGGCTAGTCAGCCTCCCACAGGCTCAGCCCAGCAGGCTCACTGCAATTTGGCCAGTATCAGCAGAGACAGCAGCAACAGAGGCAACAGCAGCAGCTGAAGCAATGAAGTCAATCCCCACTCCTTGCTTCTGTCCTTTTCTCTTCCCTTGAACCCTCCTACCTGGCCAGGCCAGAGATCTCCATTAATAGCCTCCAGTACACAGACCCACAAAGAGGAAATGTATTTTAAAGTATATAATCTATCCTATGTGGAGACTGAGGAAGGGGCTCCTGATGTTCCACATCTGGCTGAGGGAAGCTGGAGAGAGAGAGAGAGAGAGAGAGAGAGAGAGAGAGAGAGAGAGAGAGAGAGGAGGAAGAAGAAGAAGGAAGAGGAGGAGGAGGAAGAGGTAGGGAGAGGGAGGGAGGGAGGAATAGAGGCAGAGAGGGAGGGAAGGAGAGAGAGAGAGAGAGAGAGAGAGAGAGAGAGAGAGGGGTAAGAATGGTGTAGGGATATGACAAAGATGGATTGTATAAATATGTTGATTAAAAAGAATAAAATAGCCTGACAGTGGTGGCACATATCTTTAATCGCAGCACTTTGGAGGCAGAGGCAGTCAGATTTCTGAGTTGAAGGCCAGCCTGGTCTACAGAGTGAGTTCCAGGACAGCCAGGGCTAAACAGAGAAACCCTGTCTTGAAAAACCAAAAGGAAAAAAAAACAACACAATTCCTTTTCTTGAACAACTCCCTTACTATGTGGTTTTCCTAAAAATCAGAGTTGTTCCCATTTTTTTTTAAACACAGTATTCCCTTCATGTCTAGAAAGAATAAGTTGATTTTTTTCTTGGTTCCAGCAGCCTTTGAACTCGACAATAATCTTTGATTCAGTGTCTAACATTTTTTTGGAAATAAGGACTTCATTTCAGTCTATGATGAACATGTATAGAAGTATAAGTGCCTTTAGAAATACCTATTTTAAAAATATAGTTTTAGTTTGTGGTTACCTTCATTCTCTGTTTCTGATGTCTTAATATTTTACCTTAATTGCATCATCATAAGATTAAAGGACCACATTTCCCACTGAAATGCGAATCTTTTTCAGAAATTATTTGAACTGTTCAGTTTTTCACTATGCATTTTTCTCATTCTCTGGGCTTAATAGGGAAATGAAAGTGAACTATTTGGCAAGGCAGGATTGTTCCTTAGCAAAGGTTAGATGTTGTCAGAGTAGATGATAGCTTGTGGAAGGATATGTCCCAAGAAAGAGAAGCATGGGAGATAAAATGAGTTAAGTAAAAGAAGAAGTGGACCAGGATGACTACAAACAACCTACACATGTATCACACAATTAACAAAGCTCTAGAGTAACAAGCTTTATTTCGTTAACATGGTTTGAAACCATAGGTAATCATTTTGCTTCATTATTTCTTAGAGGAATGCTTTGGAATACATTCCTCCCACAAAATTATAGTAGACGGTATTAAAGTTGTCATAGAAATCAGTTGTGAAATACATCCAATCATCGAACTTTATATTATGAGCATGTTAACTATTTATGTAGCTAATAAAAATCTCCACAATGGCAACAACATAATAGCCACAGTCTTAGCTGGGTTTCAGAAGAAACATGAAGCTCCCTATGAGTAGTATTATGTTACCTAAACTCTTATGTTCCTTGAACATCAATTTGTTTTTGTATATATCATTCACATATAGGCAAATGATACTTTAAGAGATACTGAGTGGAGTTAATATACATGATAACAGAATACTTTTTAAACCATAAGTCAATAGCAGATTTATAAAAATAACTTTTCATACCCACTTTTTAGCTATACAGTGTAGTGATTAATTAATTTTGGCCCCATTTTGAAGACTTTTGTCTGAAATGCATTTTAGGAAGACCTTTTGTTTTTCATGTTTGCCTTTGTAAACACATAGAGAAGTATCATGTTTGTACGTTATATCATTAAAATGTATGTCTCACTTTCAGAAGAATTTTTCTCTCACTGATTATGTCTAAAAACTGGTACTACTAAACTAGATATGGTTAGAAGTTTGTATCTGTTAAAAGTTGAAGCCCTGACGTTGGTCATGTTAACCTAGTGGCATAACACTGAGCTACAATCTTTAACTAAAAAAAATGAACTCTTTTAGAAAGAAAATAGCCCTGTTTGTCTGTGAGTCACCCTACCAGTATGAAATTCCACATGCTGTACTGTATGACTATAATTTCTGAATGGTTAATTTGTAAGAATATGTGATCAGAAACTGGGTTGGTCATAATCATGTTTATTCAGTAAAGTTCTGAACCCTTAAGCAACTAGAGATTCTTTCATTAAGACATCAATAGTTTCTACATAGTTTCAGGCTTCCAGTATTTGTAGTATTAGTTTTATTTGTATTTAAAATGAATTACTTAATTACTTAATTATCTTAATTACTTCAAGTCTCTGAAGAAGGAAATTAAAGAAGATCTCAGAAGATGGAGAGATCTCCCATGCTCATGGATTGGCATGATTAATATAGTAAAAATGTCCATATTACTGAAGGCAATCTACAAATTCAATGCAATCCCCATCAAAATTCCAACTCAATTCTTCACAGACTTAGAAAGAGCAATTTGCAGATTCATCTGGAACAACAAAAGACCCAGGATAGCCAAAACTATTCTCAACAATAAAGGAACCTCTGGTAGAATCACAATCCCGGACGTTAAGCTGTACTACAGAGAAATTGTGATAAAAACTGCATGGTATTGGTACAGTCACAGGCAGGTAGATCAATGAAACAGAGTTGAAGACCCAGAAATGAACCCATGCACCTATAGTCACTTAATATTTGACAAAGGAGCTAAAACCATCCAGTGGAAAAAAGACAGCATTTTCAACAGATGGTGCTGGCTCAACTGGCAGTTAACATGTAGAAAAATGCAAATCGATCCATTCCTTTCTCCTTGTACAAAGCTCAAGTCCAAGTGGATCAGGGACTTCCACATCAAAGCAGACACATTGAAACTAATAGAAGAGAAAGTGGGAAAGAACCTCGAGCAAATAGGCACATGGGAAAATTTCCTGAAGAGAACACCAATAGCTCCTGCTCTAAGATCAAGAATTGACAAATGGGACCTC
>NW_022196897.1:74195244-74217747 GCF_008632895.1 Mastomys coucha | reverse complement strand
TGGTACATCTACACAATGGAGTACTACTCAGCTATTAAAAACAATAAATTTATGAAATTCTTTGGTAATTGGATGGATCTGGAGAATATCACCCTGTGTGTGGTAACCCAATCACAAAAGAACGGACACGGTATGCACTCTCTGATAAGTGGTTATTACTCCAGAAGTTTGGAATACGGGAAGAACAACCCACAAACCACAAGGAACTCAAGAAGAAGGAAGACCAAAAGGTGGACATTTCATTCCTTCTTAAAAGGGGGAACAAAATACCCATGAAAGGGGTTGCAGAGATTAACTATGGAGCAGAGACTGAAGGAAGGGCAAGCCAGCCTAAATATAGCAATCTCCTGAGAGGCTCTGATAGTACCTGACTAATACAGCTGTAGAGGCTCACAGCCATCCATTGAACTGAGTACACGGTCCCAAATGAAGGAGTTAGAGAAAGGACCTATGGAGCTGAGGGTTTACAACCACTTAGGGCAAACAACAATATGAAATAACTAGTACCCTTAGAGCTTCCAGGGTTTCAAGCACCAACCAAGGACTGCACATGGTGGGTCTGATTGTTCTGGCAGCACGTATATAGTAGAGGATTGCAAATTTGATCATCAAAAGGGGGAGAGGACCTTGGCCCTGTGAAGGTTCTGTGCCCCAGTGTAGGGGAATGCCAGGGCCAATAAGTGAGAGAGGGTTGGGTGGCAGGCATGAGGAGGGGGAGGCAACAGGGATTTGTTCTTGTTGTTTTTGTTTGTTTCTTTGTTTTTTTGGAGGGGAAACTGGGAAAGGAGAAATTTACATGTAAATAAAGAAAATATCTAATAAAAATAAATAAATAAAATAAAATAAGTGAATTACATAAGGAAGAAGAAATTGTTCCTTTAGGCAGATATGGGTTCAAATCTGTATCTTATTTATGTAACAGCTTGTGGCTATATTCAATTCACATAGATATCAACTCTTAGAGAGTTAATATTAACATTATAGGCTACCATATATAACATTATTCAAGAAAGTGTCTACTACTATATCAAAAATCCACATATGAAAAATGAAGTCCTTAGTGTTTAAAAAAAAAGATGGTAATGTTCACATCATCATGGCATTAAGCACAGACTTGTCCCCAAACACTATTCTCTTAAAATCCATCCATCTAACCTATAAATGCTAGCTTCAGGCTCCAAATGCAAATCTGTACAGAATTTAACTATGAAGTCAGGTTTCCTTTTGCTATATTGAGTCCTGGGTAAAGCTGTGTATAAGATTTCATGTTGTGATCTATGCATCCCATGTAATATCCCTTCTGAGGCTTTAACTACAATGTTATCTAAATACCATACTCTACATCCCAAAGCACACTTGAGTAACAAAGACTAAATCACTATAATTTATATTAGCCTACATAGTCCTTACCTAAGAGGCAGGTTAGAATGCCACATTGACTGACAAAGAATCATGATCTATCAATTAGTTCAAAGAATATTTACTCTTGGCTCTTCAAGCTGAAATACTTACTGAATTCATTATCAGGGTGCCAACTTCTCTTCACTTTTTAAAGACCATGTTTCCTAAGTCATAATTCCAAGTTATATTATTGATCTATTTGGGAAAATTATTCCTTAGAAAATATTACCCTCTTAATAAATTGAAAACTGATATAGAATCAAAACTTGCCAAAGATTTTTAGTATCATAATTTTTCCATTTAATTTATCCTCTGTATTTAACAGGTCATATTTGGCTTATATTTTCTGCTATTCCTGCAAAACACTTAGTATTTGTCCCTAAAAACAGCCAAATTTGCCATCATCTACCACTCTTTGTTTCCAGTTCCTCTCCATACCCTAATTAGCACAAAACCCCTAATAATTTTATAACCATAATTAGAGATCAAGTGATTTAAAGAACCCCTGATCATTAAAAACATATATTTTAGTAAAAACTGAAGTTATGCAGCATATACAAATATTCATACAATCTGTACATTATTATTTATAGAAGAAATATGTTGGGTAATATCTTACTAAGTATACCTGTATCGATAGACCTATTCATAGGGATGTAGTCAAAACACTACAAGAGGAAAGTTTACAGTTTTGTATATCAAAGCTGTACAAACTAAACTAAAAACAAATGGTAAAATGATATTTATTTAAAAAAAAATACCCAGTTGGTATACTAAGGCAGACATTATGATCAATATCATGGGATCAGTTTGTGAAAAGGAGTGAATAACTATGGAAGTAGGAGACAACAATAACCAGCAAGATATTAAGGGTAGACAAGATAAGTAATCAAAAAAGGAGTAAACAAAAATTCCTGCATCTATCATCCCATTGAAATTTAAAACACAAATTGTCTATTGTAATTAAATGTGTATTTAGAAACAAGTTAATATTTGAAGGATTAAAAGTTTGTTCTTTCTGAACAAATAAGTTTCAATAAGTTTATATTGCTTGTAATTCAAAAGGAAAGGAGAAAATATATGAAACATTTTTTTATACTAAGATAATTATCATGATACAACAAGCCCCCTGCTCCATTGCATGGTCACAGACTTTGAGTGAAATATAAGACACAAGATGAATACATTGTGGATGGTGGTGGATCTGGGAAGACCTGGCAGAATGAGTAAATCTTATACAACCACATTATAATATATTCTCATAGGAATAATAGAAGATTTATCTGCTAGTGAGGATTATGGAGAAAAGTTAGCTGAAAGACAATTTAATTAAATTAAAAGATGATCTTACATGAAATATGTACTAAATAGAGCAAAAAAAAGTTTTAGAAATAACAGGGAAGATAACCACTTTCAATATTAGACACTGTACTTTCTTAATGTACCTCATTATACATTCAGTTAAGGAAATAAAATATTGAACTGGTTTTTCCAAATTTTACAAGAAAAAAACTAAAGTAATTTGCTGTTGTGGTGAAGCCCATCTTTAAATAGCTAAGAAAACAATTTCTTGCTAATAAATTTCCTAAAGGCAAATTTGACATCTTTGTTTCTGAGACTATATATCAAGGGGTTAAGCATGGGTATAACCAATGTATAGAACACAGAGGTCATTTTGTCAATATCCATAGAATGTCCTGTACTAGGACGCAAATAAATGAAAATCAGGGTGCCATGATAAATGGTGATCACTGTCAAGTGAGAAGCACAAGTAGAGAACCCTTTCTTTCTTCCCTCTGCAGAACCTATTTTAAGAATGGCCACTATAATATACATATAGGAGAGGAGAACAGTAAGAAGAGAGAGAGCTTCCACCAAACTTGCAAAGACCACTAATATAATGTCGTGTATGTAGGTATCAGAGCACGACAGAGAGAAGAGTGGGGAGACATCACAAAAGAAATGGTTAATTTCTTTGGAGCAGAATGACAACTGGAAAGTATTAGTAGTATGGATTATTGAACTCATAGTTCCACCCAAGAATGCTCCAAATGCGAGCTGAGTGCAAACTCTCTTGGACATAATCACAGTATAGAGCAGGGGGTTACAGATTGCAATGTACCTGTCATAAGCCATGGCAGCCAAAAGGAAAGATTCAGTGTCAACCAGAGAGCAGAAAAAATAAAACTGGGTAGCACAGCCATTGTACGAAATTACCTTCTTGTCAGAAATCAGATCCACAAGTAATTTGGGGGCAATGACAGAAGAGTAGCATGCATCTATGAAGGACAGAATACAGAGGAAAAAGTACATGGGAATGTGCAAATTAGAACTGACTATGATCAATAAGATCATGCCAATATTCCCCATCAGAGTAACAGAGTAGATGGAGAAAAACACAGCAAATAGAAAACTCTGGAGCTCGGGATGATCACTGAATCCCAGGAGACAGAATTCAGTCTTCACAGTGCTGTTCTCCAGACTCATTATTTGTAGAAATTTTGGTTTCTGTAGCACAGGTGGAATAAAAATGAAATAAACACATAGATCAATTTAAAATTCAACATAAAAGTGATTGAAAATCTACATCATTCTTATTGAGTAAGAATAACAGCATATTAAATTAATACATTTTCAATATTGATGCTAATTTGGAATTTGTAATATCTTCTTAAAATTTGTATGCTTCATATTCACCATCACATTGTTGTGCTCTCTGAATATGGATGACAGTTTACTTTTAATTTCATTGGCTCTTTATAAACATTGTCTAAGGATTAGTGTGTAGTTTTACAGCTTTGTCCATGTTTGTCAGTTAACTGTATTTTGTCTCATCAATTGCTATAATAGATAAATATATCTCAATTCCAGAAAAAAATTCATCAGTAAAGGAGCAGAAGGACTGTTTTTCACTTTAAGATGTGGTTTCCAGGAGAGGAACAAGGGATGCCATCAGAATTATTCAACTATCATTAATAACATAAAATAAAAATAAAACAAAGTGAAGACTAGGAATGATTATTCCATATCAGTTCTATTCTTCAGAAGCTAAGGAATAGCCAGAAAGACAAATGTCTACCATATCTGTGGCTCAGATAAAATCTGAGAATGATTGAAGAGGACCAATAAGTCATTATCTAATTATTCAGAATTCCAAACACTTAATGTCATACTTCTTTCGCTAATTTTCTGTGAATGTTATGATCTCTCCTGCAGGTAATGATCTCATTAAATTAAAATAAATAGAATTCGATGTGTCTTACAAATTAAATTTACAGCAATTACTATCTAAATCTGTCCTTCTTTGCTCCCTCATGTGTTTATTGGTGGTGTTGTTTTGAGGCTGGGTCTCATTATATAAACTAGGTTGGCCTGGAGCTCACTAAAAGGATCAGGCTGACCTCATTTCTAATTCACAGAGATTTTCCTGTTTCAGCCTCCCAAGTCTTAGGTTAAAGGTGTGTTCCATCATGCCTGGCTCTTTAATTTATTTAGTTAATAGTTAATACCTTATAAAAGATTCATATTTAGATGTTGCCTCAGGGTCTAATAAGATGAATTGATGTCTTAAAAATAACGCACTTTAAGTGTGCCGAGACTTATTGCTAGATTTTTTTATTGTGCTCACCAAGAGGATGAAAAATATGCTTGGCTTTAGTCATGTTCAAAGTCAATCACCAGGTTTCTACATAGTGATTGTGAGAACTGAACCACTGCAGTCCCATCTAGTGTCAACATCTGAGGATTGTTATAAGAATACTTACCAGACAACTACCATCTCTTATTCACCTGCGTCTTCACTGTTGTGAGCAACAGTTTATTTTTGAACAGAAAACATGTAACACTTAAATTAAAAATATAAATCCATTATAGCATTTCTCATGGTCCATTTTTCACACACCTTCTGAGTTCTTCAAGGAAAGTACACTTCCTTAAAAAGGCTGGGTTCTTAGGAAAAGCAGAACATTTTTATGGTTTGCTTTTCCACTTTAATCTCACATGAGCTTCTAGTTACCCAAGCACTAGTATCCAAATTCCCACGAGAAAATAAGTGAACAATTAAACAGTTTCACGAAGGAATTAATTAAGCATAAAATAGAATGATGCAACAAATGTTTTCTTGGAAATGCCTCAAGGATAATGAATTTGACTTTTCAAATTGTGGACTAAATAAAACTTAATATTTGTTAGAACCCTGATTTAAGTAACCAAAACAATTTTTCAAATGGCACTGAGGATGTTATATGCAAAAAGAGTAGCATAATGAGTTGAAATAGCATAGTTATTGAAATTAGGATATATCAACAAATATAATAATTGCAATAAATAAAATGCGTATAGTTACATTATTTATAATTATACTTTTAAAATAAAACTGTTGAAGGAAAACTAACTATGAATGGAATATATTCATATCTATACTGAACTGAAATTCTAACTACCTAAGGCCACACTATTTTCTAACGTCTTCATTCAGTAAATATCCATCTTTTGTGAATGTTTTGTTTCAGTTCCTTTTCTGGTTAAAAAAGAAAAAAACAGAAGAATAATTTTATCTGAAAAGTAAGAAATGTATCAAGTATGGAACAGTGAGAGATAGAAAAGAAGTATAAGGTCATTAGAAAGTGTAGTGACAGGCTGGAGAGTTGGCTCAGCAGTTAAGAGCACTGACTGCTATTCCAGAGGTCCTGAATTCAATTCCAAGCAACCACATGGTAGATCACAACCATGTGCAATTTGATCTGATATCCTCTTCTGATTATCTGAAGATTGCAATGGAGTATTCATATACATGAAATAAATAAGCAATTATTTTAAAAAATGAAAAGAAAGTATAGTGATAGAGAAAGTAAGTATCATGGTGTGTATATCATAGTACTTTTGTTTACCAATTTGTCTTTCTAATCACATATAGTAAATATCAATTAAACAGAAGGACTATTTTACAAAAGCATATAGATACTCAAGTACAATTCTATGTGTCTAAAAATGGATGAAACCTTCTTCTTGGGCTTCGTATGATCTGAGAGTTGTATCTTGGGTATTCTGAGTTTTTTTGCCTAATATCTACTTACCAGTGAGTACATACCTTGGGTGCTCTTTTGTAGCTGGGTTACCTCATTCAGGATGATATTTTCTAGTTCCATACATTTGCCTGCAAATTTCTTGAAGTCACTGCTTTTACTAGCTGAGTAGTGTTCCATTGTGTAAATATACCACATTTTCTCTATCTATTCCTCTGCTGAGGGACATTTGGGTTGTTTCCAACTTCTGGGTATTATAAATAAGACTGCTATGATCATAGTGGAGTATGTGTCCTTGTTATATGCTGGAGTACCTTTTGGGTATATGCCCAGTAGTGGTATTGATAGCTGGGTCCTCAGGCAAGACTATTTCCAATTTTCTCATGAATTGCTATACACATGTGGATGCTTGGATCCATCCATTGAATTGAGCAAGGACCCCAATGGAGGAGTTAAGAGAAGAACTGGAGGAGATGAAGGGGTTTGCAACCCCATAGGAAGAACAACAATATCAACTAACTAGACCTCTCAGAGCTCCTGGAAACTAAACCACCAACCAAAGAGCACATGGAGGGACTCATGGCTCCAGCTGCATACATAGCAGTGGATTACCTTATCTGTCATCAGTGGGAAGGGAGCCCCTTGGTCCTATGTAGGCTTAGGGGGATAGGGGAATGCTAGTGGGTTGAGTTGGGAGGGTCTGGGTGGGTGAAGGAACATCCTCATAGAAGCAGAGAGGAAGAGTGAGGGGATAGGTGGTTTAACTGTGAAGGGGGAATAACATTAGATACATTAAAAGAAATAACCAATAAAAGACAAAAGAAAATAACAGACTTGGAAAAATAACAAAAACATAACAAAGTAAAATATAATAAATCAAGAACCCTCATACCAAAACTAAGCAAGCAAAGTCAGCAGTAGAAATCTCAAGAAAGGGATCAAGCATCTAAGACACATTCAGGAGTCCAGTAAAAGAGCTGAGCTATAAGCTATAGTACATATCTTGGTGTACTGGCTGGTTTTGTGTCAATTTGAAGCAAGCTGGTGTTATCACAGAGAAAGGAGCTTTAGTTGAGGAAATGCCTCCATGAGATCCAACTATAAAACATTTTCTCAATTAATGATCAAGGGGAGGGCCCCTTGTGTGTGGTACCATCCCTGGGCTGGTATTCTTGGGCTCTATAAGAAAGCAATCTGAGCAAGCCAGGAGAAGCAAGCCAGCAAGGAACATCCTTCCATGGCCCCTGCATCAGCTCCTGATTCCTGACCTGCTTGAGTTCCAGTCCTGACTTCCTTTGGTGATAAACAGCAATGTGGAAGTAAGCTGAATAAACCCTTTCCTCCCCAACATGCTTCTTGGTCATGATGTTTGTGCAGGAATAGAAATCCTGACTAAGACACCTGGCAACCTAATGAAGACCCATGTAGGTTCTGTGCATTTTGCTTCATTCTCTGTGAGTTTGTGTGCACTTTGATCACTTCTTTAATAGAGTCTTGTTCTTCTGCTGTCCTCCATACCCTCTGTTTCCCCTATCACTTCTGCCTCCTCTTACAAGAGATTCCCTAGCACTGAGTAAAGGGATTAAATGGAGACATCTTTTTAAGTTTTGTTTGTTCCATGATCTCTCTCTTTGTAATGTCTTAATGAAGGTCAGTAAAATAAACTATTAACCTAATGTATTTGTTTTCTTGGAGGTTTAGTGCCTGTTTGCTAACCTACGCCTAGTACTGAAAATTTCTAGCCTCTATACAACCTAGTGTAGTCCTAGAATGTTTTCATCCTGTGAGAATTACTACTGAATAAGCTTACAATTTTTAGTTCTTTCTGAACTCTGGATTGATGGTTCAACTCATCTTTTCTGGCTCAAACTCATCTTCAAGCTGACTGATTCAATCTGTCTTCTCATTGAATTGTTCTGCTTAGCCTCACACTAATGTTGGCAGTGGATCTAATAACCCTGATCCTTCTCATTCTCTATCTCCTTGTCTTCACCTGTGTCTAGCTAGTTCTCTCTAAAAGCTGTCTCTATTAAACTATCCTTGTAAAAAACTGCCTCTGAATTTTGTGAACTGAACTGCCACAAACTCCACTGCAGTTCACTGCCTCTCATCAACTGAAGTGAATGACTAGGACTCAGTGATATACATGACTCTGTCTCCTGAGTGTTGAGATTAAAGTCATGTACCACCACTCCTGTTCTTAAACATTTTTTTTACTTGAAACTTGTTCTGGCAAAGAACTTTAAACTCAGAATTCCGCTTATGTATGCCTCTTAAATTAAATGTGTGTGTGTGTGTGTGTGTGTGTGTGTGTGTGTGTGTGTGTGTGTGTGTTCCAGCTGGATTACACAGACATAGAAGGGATTTGGATGTGATCCTTTGCCAGAACAACCATGTTGCTGGATTAAATTTCATCTACATGGATCTCTTTATGTGATGCATCTGTTGTAGAAGGATGCCTCTCTTTAATGGCTAAATAAGGCACCAATCTATATTGTATAGAATATCTTTAGGAGATATTTTAATCCCTACTTTCCTCTGCTCTTGCTTTCCCTACTGCCCCTCAGATGCCGTTTAATTATGGAGGTCTCTGCTAACATTTCTTTCCTCAAAGCCATCTACTCTCCCACTCCCTGCTTGATCCTCCTCTTCTCATGTCCCACTCCTACACTCTATTCCAGCTATAAAATCTATTCTATTTCATACTCTCAGGGATGTCCACGTATCCACATTCATCCCTTCCTCAAAGCCAATCTATCCTCTCTTTGTCTCTGGATCAAGCTTGTTTATCACTTATGAAATGGCTAATATGTGCATATAAATGGATATATTCATATTTATCTTTCTGGATCTGGATTACCTAACTCAGAATGATTTTTTTCTAGTTACTGCCACTTACATACAAATTTCTTGATGCCATTTTTTTAAACAGTTGATTATAAATGTATCACCTTTTCTTTTTCCATTCTTCTGCTTATGAATACCTAGGCTGTTTCTAGTTTCAAGCTCTCACAAATAGATTAGCAAAGAACCTGCTTGATCCCAAGTCCTTGTAGTCTGTAGTGTATGCTAGAGATGATATATCTCTATCGTTAGTTAGATTGAGTTTTATCTTCCTGAGCAACCAGAACACTGACTTTCATAATGGATATATAAGTTTGCACTACCACCAACAATGGAGAAGTTTTCTCCTTGCTTCACATACCATCATGAGCTAACATTTGTGCTATTTATTTTAGCCAAGTAAGATAGAATCTCAAAGTAGTTTTGATTTTCATTTCTCTGATCTCTACAAGTGTTGAACGTTCAAGTATTTCTTAGCCATATAAGACTGTTCTTTTTGAGAATACTCTGTTTAGATCTGTACCCCATTTGAAATTGAGTTCTTTGATTTTTGCTACCTAGTACTTGAGTTCTTTTTATATTAGTCCTTTATGAAAAATGGAGTTGGTAAAAACCCTTTTCCCATTCTGTTGGCTACAGCTCTCTGTTTTAGAGAGGGTCCATTGCTATATAGAAGCATCTCAGTTTCATAAAGTCTCATTTATTAATTGGTAATGTTATTGTCTGGGATATAGGTGTTCTGTTCAGAAAGTTGTCTCCTGTATCAAAGGTAGCCTCCAGTTTTTATTCTATCAGGTGCAGATCTGGTTTTAGGTTGAAACCTTTAATCCAATTAGACTTGAATTTGGTGAAAGGTTATAAGCATGCTTTTGGAGTCTTCTACAGGTAGATATAAAATTTAAAGAGAATCATTTGTTATAGATGTGGTCTTTTAACCATAATGTATTTCTTGCTTCATTATAAGAAATCACATGTTTGGATTTATGTCTGGGATTTCAATTAGATTCTACTGATTGATGTGTTTGTTACTATGTCAATATTATGCAGCTTTTATTACTATAGCTATATGTTGGGGTCCAAGAGTCACCAACAAAACACACAAACACTGAAATGTTTTTTTAAACACAAACCATATGACTGATAGACTAGAGCTGTTGCTCAATATTTGGTGGCTGAGGGTATGGCACAGAACATCTTTCTCTGTCATCTTGTAATGGCTAAGTCTGCAAAAACCACAATGAGCTCAGAAGCAGGTGCAGAAAATGCTACTGGGGGTTGGCACTGACTCAAGCCATTTTAGACATAACAATTCATATTGACCTATAGTTTGATGAGTCCCATATAAAATATTATGGAATTTTTTAAGCTTAACAACCCTCATACATAACATAACAGAACATGTGATCAGCCTGATCCTGCTCTGAATCAATTTGTGTGTGTGTGTCTGTGTGTGTGCTTGTGCAAATGACTGGCAGGAATATTACAGCAACAATATGAAATAGATGGCAAGCATGGAACAAAATGATTTCAGATATGCTTGGTGCGGTTGGGGGCCAGAACTCAATACTTTACAGTTAATTTGAAATTAAGGATGATGATTTTAGCACACAGACATCTTCATTGCCTGCCCCAGGGACCTAGAGACAGCAGGGTACGTCATCTCCAGCTGCCAAGCTCTAGCACTTTTTCTCCAACAAAGTCACATACTGTCTTTATACACATACACTATATCCCCTTATCAAAAACCAGTGCCTCCTCTCTGCACTGTCTTTTGTTCTCCACCTTCACTCAGAGCCAGCCTCTGAATACCCCATCGCCAGTAAATCTCTCATATGAGATCTGATGCGTGGTCACTTTGTGGCACTCATTACTTAGATCACAACAGGAGATAGCCCCAGCAGCTTTTTGTTTGTAATTGTTTTAGACATACTGTTTTTTGTTTGTTAGATTAGTTGTTTGTTTGTTTGTTTGTTGTTTTCCAAGTAAAGTTAAGAATTGACCTTTCAATACCTGTGAAGAATTGTGTTGAGTTTTTGTGGAACTGAATTAATTTTGTAAATTGCTTTTTGGCAAGTAAAATAAAAAAAAAAAACTGAACTAGCTGAATAACTTACTCATGAGCAATCCAGGATTCAATGAACAAAAGATAGTTTGAAGCACCTGAAAAGCAAGGATGTTAAGCATTGAGTTTGCAAAGCTATGATAATCCTAAGATGGGAGTTTGTTACAATAAGACCAATATCAGTGGCAAAATACACGTGGAGATACAGAGATGACTCTGTGATTAAGAGCACTCCGAGAACTCACACAGTGGCTTACACGTGGAGATACAGAGATGACTCTGTTATTAAGAGCACTCCTAGAACTCACACAGTGGCTTACACGTGGAGATACAGAGATGACTCTGTGATTAAGAGCACTCCTAGAACTCACACAGTGGCTTACACGTGGAGATACAGAGATGACTCTGTGATTAAGAGCACTCCGAGAACTCACACAGTGGCTAACAAATGTCTGCTAGTGCTAACCAGATTATATGACCCCCTTTTCTGGTACTTTTGGTCCAATAGACATGTAATGAATAGATAAAACGGAGGCAAAACACATATAAATATAAAACAAATATAGATAATCAATAATAAAGAGAAAATTCATCCAGTACAGGTAAAAAGAGAGAAATTACAAAAATCACAGTAAAAATAGTGATATAATTTTTTTAAAACAAAAGATTAAAGTTTTAGAATCTTAATTTTTCTCAAAAAGTTAAACATAATTGAGACTACAAATGTCACAATCTCTGATTTACAAAAATTACATCAAATTAGGTGATTAATTTCCACTCCTATTTCAAGATCTCAAGAGGATGGGGCTAGATTGTCCCAAAGGTTTGTGCATCACCAAGACAATAACTATTCATGCTATAAGGTAAGTGACTCTTGTAGACAAAAGACATCCTACACTTTTTACAATAACGTTTAAGACTCAAAAGAACAATTTGTTCCCCCCCCTCTCTCTCTCTCTGTATGTGTGTGTGTGTGTATGTGTCTGTCTGTCTGTCTGTCTATCTGTCTGTCTTTTGTTTCAATCAGCAAGACATTTTTGAAGAGAATAACCCAATCCTGTTGCTGCCCAGGTTTGTTATAGTTTTTGTGAATAATAACAAAGAAGATTTCTGTCTTTCTGCTGAATTTTTGTGAGTGGCTCAACCAGGCTTCTTAGCATTCCAGTAAAGAGGACTAGATAGGATATGAGGATAAAACAGAATGGGAAACCTGAAAAAATGTGTGTCTAGCTTCTGTAAGTGGGTGGAATCACAGAGAAAATAAAGCATTTAATTATTTTTGAGAAATCGTGAAAGAGGAAAAGCATATTTTAGGAAAAGTGAGTGAGGGTAATAAAACCCTTGTGGTTTGAAAGTGGAGAGGAACACTAAACATAGAATAGTACAACAGACAAGGTGATGAGATGAAGAGAGGAGGGTCCAAAAATAAAGTGTGGTGGAAAATTCCATAAAAAAAGCTGTTTTCTTATGTTAATTAAACCAAAAAATAGAGGTGGAACAGTCTATGCTCAAGAAAAATACCAAAAGTATTTATTTCTGTTAGAATTATGATGCATGTATCAATTTCCTTTGGAATTATGAGCTCTGGGAGCAAAGAGACAGGTAGCCTACATGAGAAAAGACTATTAGAAATATTGATATCATTTGATAACAATATAATAACTGTACTATGCTGCTGAAGCCACTGTGTTCTCTGCCATGCAGGATTACATGAGTTCAAATGCTCTGTAAAATGAATCACACTGTGAATAAATGCATATGACAACTAGAATCTTTACCTTAATAATAGATTGTCTTAACTCAAATTCATGCAAATAATAGCAAAAATGACAAATGTGTGACTTACTTTTGTATATATGGTGACATCTTTGTCAATGGATTTTCTAAATTATATCATGGTCTATGTAATCATAGGGATATTACCAGAAAGCAAAGAGGTACATATTGTGGATAAGGTTGAATCTGAGGTTTGACCTCCCAGCAAATAATATAATGATGAAATTTTGTGTTATTTGTGTTACTTACTAACCTATTTTCCAAACATTCCATGTATAATTAAATATTAGTTTGTTGTTTGTTTTTTCACTTTTCTCATTCTCATATAATTGAAAGACAGGATTAATTAAAATAAACTATTTTGAAGGGAGAATAGAAAGACAGGAAAACATTTGAAAAGGCAAGTAAATAGACGGACTGATTTAGAAATGTGAAATTTGGTTTTCCAGTCTGGGATTGAACCCATGGACATGGCTACACTTCATCCTGTAATAGTGTGCTTTTAAGCTGTTCTGACTTTTACCCAGTAAACATGAAGCATATTTCAAGGTCTTTAAGTCTGATTGGAATGTCAGTTATTTTCTTAGAAGAGATTATCCCCTTGTCTTCCATTTTCTTCTGCTTGTTCTTAGCAATGGTGTAAATCTATAAGCATATCCATTTCCCATTATAAATGCTCTGTTTTTTCCCCAAGAGTAGTTTCTAACACTGAACAAGATGATCATTAACTAGGAAGTATGTCATTATTTGGGCCTAGAATATGGATTATTCTGACTTATGGAAGTGTATATGTGGTTAAGTATATGAGGATCAGAGATGAAGATATAAATATGTAGGTTGTCTCTATATCTATGCTAGTGAGAAAGTCAAATTTTTCTACCTTGAATCTTAGCAGTTACTATAAAGAGGTAAAATACTACTATAGAGAAACAAAATCTCTGCTCTATTTTTATTATTCCATGTGGAATTATTAATAATTAGAACTGTTTGAAGTAAAGAGATTATTAACAGAAAAAATGATTAGCATGCATCTAAATTTAAAATGTACTAAGTAACAAAAATAAAGTGATACAAGATATAACCAAAGAAGCACAACATAAAAAAATGTTAAGATTGTGTAAAGATATGATAGAAATGTAGCTCATAAATTTCCTGTTTGTAATACTGAATACCAATTTAAGATAATCAGTAATTATAACATAAGTCCTGTCATTTTGGAACTTATAGAACTATATTAAAATTTCAATTAATTTAAAATAAGTATATTTTCATCTTACAATTATATAATCAAAACTAAAAAAGTCAAGGATTTGCATTTTAATCCAATGTATTTTAAGAAGAAATTACAATTATGGTAATTTTATTAGTTTGTGCCATGATCCTTCCTAAAAACTGCCTGTAGTCTGTCTAAGGAATCAAGTACATAAATGATGTACACTTTATTTATCCTACAGGTTTCATAGGCAAAAATGTGTCTCCTAATTAACCTATTTCTATTATTTTTCTCATTTTCAGGGCTAATCTTTATATTCTTACAAGCACATAATGTTGCTGTCTGGAAGAAACAATAGTGGGATCATATTCACCCTCTTGGGTTTCTCAGAATACCCTGAACTGAAAGTCCCTCTCTTCTTGCTGTTTCTCATTGTCTACAGCATCACTGTTGTAGGGAATATTGGCATGATCCTCGTGATCAGAATTAATCCCAAACTGCACACTCCTATGTACTTCTTCCTCAGCCACCTCTCCTTTGTGGATTTCTGCTATTCTTCCATCATTGCCCCCAAGATGCTGGGGAACCTTGTGGCAAAAGACAGATCCATTTCATTTATAGAATGCATAGTACAATATTTTTCATTTTGTGTTTTTGTAGTAACTGAAGCCTTTTTATTAGCTGTTATGGCCTATGACCGATTTGTGGCTATCTGCAACCCTCTGCTCTATACAGTAATCATGTCCCAGAAAGTCTGTGTCACACTGGTGGTGGGATCCTATGTATGGGGGCTCACATGTTCCTTGACACTGACAGGATCTACTGTACAGTTATCTTTTCATAGTGGCAATAGAATTGATCACTTCTTCTGTGAATTGTCTTCACTGCTAGCCCTTTCTTCCTCTGATACTCACATCAGTCAATTACTGCTGTATGTTTTTGCCACACTTAATGCTGTCAGCACATTATTGCTTATTCTGTTGTCTTACCTGTTCATTGCTGTCACTGTCCTTAAGATGCGTTCAGACAGTGGGTGTCGTAAGGCTTTCTCCACCTGTGCATCCCACCTGGCAGCCATCACTATCTTCCATGGTACCATTTTATTCCTCTTTTGTGTTCCCAACTCTAAGAATTCTAGGCTTACAGTCAAAGTGGGCTCTGTGTTTTACACAGTGGTGATCCCCATGCTAAACCCACTAATCTATAGTCTGAGAAATAAGGATGTCCAAGACACAATTAGAAAAATAATGACCATTATCTCCTGTGTTAAGAATGATAGACATGATTAAAATTGTCAAAAATTTGGAATGAAGTAATTTCTCAGTGGATATTACATTATTTTCAGGTCTTTTGTAAACACATAAACTGTCTTCATGTATAATCTTAAATAAACTTTTACAGTTAGTAGAGTTAATATTATACATGGATAAATTTTGGGTTTAGTTTAAAAAATAGAACAGGATTTTCTAGCTTCTAGAAGGAGCAATGATTTTTTCTTTTTATTTTAACATTTCATTCCAAATTGGGTTATATAGTTTGAAATACAATATTCAGATTACTTATTCTTATAATTGTCATCTGAAAATACTTGTATAATCAAAAGCATATATTCTATCTTCTATTCTTATCAAATATTCAGGACAGAGAAACAACTTTTGAAATTTTAGAAGGTTGTCATTCTCACATAAAATAGAATTCATTATAAATATGAGAACTAATGCTTGCCTTCAAAAATATAGATACCAATAGTATGGCAAGAATGAATCTGACTATTGGATAATACAGAATCCAACTTCTCTAAAGATTTTAGAAGAGAGAAATATTGTAATTGATTACAGAATGATATGAGGAAAGTTTCACAAAATACATATAACTATAAATTTCTTTTGCAAAATGAATATACATTTTGTATACAACTTCCACTGATGAATGGATTTTACTCAAGAGAATAGAATAGATAGATAGATAGATAGATAGATAGATAGATAGATAGAGAGAGAGAGAGATAAAGAGATAGAGAGATAGATAGGATAAAGTAGATAGACATATAGACATAGAGATAGAGATAGAGATAGAGTTGGAGATGGAGATAGAGATATTCAGACATATATTGATATTGTATCTGTAATCCTAAAAGTATTTTGAGTGCAAATATAATCTTATTGATGTGTAATTATATATCTTGTACATGTGCTTGGCAATAATAATCATTTAAGTAACATAAGCAATATATTTTAATAAATATTAAGAAAGGCAGTAGGAGAAAGACTGTAATGGACTCAACCAAAATTTTAAGTTGCTATACCGGATTATAAGAAAATCTGACTCTGACATCCCCAATCAGGGCTTTTGTAGTCCTCTCTACTTTTTATTTGATACAGATATTAATTCAAGACACAGAAAACAGGAACCAAAAGATACCTCCCAAAGGTTGTACAAGCAGCAATGATTGCTTAGAAGAAGGGACTTCCTGACTGGCCAATTCATGACTGCTTCAAAGTCATAGAGATATCATGAATTTCATCTTCCATGGTACCATTTTACTCCTCTTTTGGTTGTATAAACATAGGAATTTCAAGTTCACAGTCAAAGTGGGGTCTGTGTTAGACACAGTGGTGATTGCCTAACTGAATCCCCTGTATCTGGAGAGGCTCTCTCATGAACAAAATTTTCAGTGACATGGCTGGCTTACAATTTTTTCCTTAGACATGTCCTTATAATAATATCAATAAATTCAGTAAGCTGGACTTGAATATTGTTATTATTTTTGTCTGCAATTAGGACCTTCTCTTAGATGAATACATGTTTATTCTTTCATAGAAAGTGAAACAAAACAGTTTAGATTTATTTTATCATACTAGCTTGTGGTAAAGATGTTCACACTTTATAAACAAATAAAATAAAAATCTATCAACGTATCTTCCTGCTTTACAATTGCTAATAAATAGATGAACATTCAAAGAGATGAGTTTCACAATGTCATTTTTATACTAATGTATAATTGTTCTATGTTCTTACTAAATATATTTGCTCTATGTTCATATTTGCTTCAGAGTATGTTTATGGCTAGCCTGTTCTCCATAGTGAATTCACTGCAAGCATGAGATATCAACATCTTATCTCAACTCTCAACAACAAAATTAATAATCCAGAAACTTAAAAAGTAGTAGAAAGAAAGAAAAGTAAACATACAATAATCCAATCATAACAGAAAATAATAAATAGTGAAAATAGAAAACATCCCTTAGTATTCTTAACTACCATACATCAAATACCATTTTTTAAAATTGAAAATAGATTCTTCTCTTGTATAATGCATTATGAACACGATTTCTTCTCTTCCTATGGCTCCCAACTTCCCTTCATATCTAGGCATATGCACAACAAACTCTATCCTCCAACAGACATACTTGTATATGCATCTTTATTGATATAGTGTTCACTAAAGCAAGAATAAGAATCAACATAGATGCCAACAGATGAGTACATATATGTCACATATTTTACAGAATAAAATTTTATTCAATGTAAAGAATATAATTACATTCTTTGTAAGAAGGTAAATAAAACTGATTTTTATATTAATAAGTCTGAATTACAAGCATTAAATATTTTCTCTCATATGCAAGTTCTAGATTCAAATATTTATAACTTGAATATATGTTTGTTTTTTATGAATGTATAAAGGGGTAATATGATATGATGGAACAATCTTAAGTAGGAAGGACCAGAATCAAATGAGGGTAATAGAATATATACTACATAAAAGTAGAAGGAGGATTATAACAGCGAAGAAGGAAATATGTGTAGCTAATTGTACACAAAAGAAGGTTTAAGTAATGATATCAGTAAAGAAAACATTGATGAATAAGTAACATAACAATACTTACTTCTCTGTATGATCACTACACACACAAATATAAAACCTAAACATAGCCTCTGATATTGCCCCAATCAATGAAGAGACACTAAGAAGACAGAAGAGTAAACTTAGTGTACATTTTAAAGTAAATCCAAGAGTTATAAAAAAGGAAAGAAGATTAAATTCCCAATATATATAAATATACAAATTAACTCTGTAATATAGTTAATAATGAATCAAAATTCATTCATTACTTCTAACAACTTTATACATTCACACAGTAAGAGTTTAGTAATGCAGAAATCAGAAAGAGATTGGTAGCACAGGTCTAAAATATTTACTTCTCATTCATTAAAACCATATCTCTTCTAAAAAATAAACATTATCAAAAAAGAAAACCCATAATAAAAAATATGATAAGGTTGTACATTCATAGTGAGATTATAATGACATTGGTTATAAAAGAAATACCAAGCATTTTTAAAAGAATAATACAAGTCCTAAAATATTTCTCATTCATGTCTTTAGGTCTAAGATAAGTTGAGACTTGCCAAAATAGTTTTGTGTGATATCTGATAGGATGCTGTACATCATTGCTCCCAGGACTACCTCTATAGATACTCTTCCATTTTGCTGTTGAGGGACTCTGCCCTTGAAGAGATATACATATTGTAATAATGTTTCTAATGTCACCTAAAAATAAATTGAAAGGGCCAGGCCGTGGTGGCTCATGCCTTTAATCCCAGCATTTGGAGACAGAGATAGACAGATTTCTGAGTTTGAGGCTAGCCTGGTCAACAGAGTAAGTTTCAGGATAGCCAGGGCTATACCAAGAAACCCTATCTCAAAAAACAATAAATAAATAAATAAATTGGAGGATGTTCTATAACCATCAACTACATTACACCTGAAATTAGCATATTATTTGAAAAAGTAAGCTATGCATAATGTATGATTATTTTATATAAAATGAACATATAATTTGAATTGTCTTGAGGAAAACAAAAATGTCAAGTATCATGGCAAAACACAAGGAGTCCTCATGCTTTAGTCTTTGAGCATTTTGTTCTTGTTTTGATCATTGTAATTGTTGACATAGGAGATATAAAAAATGAAAATCTTCTGTGATTAAAGAACAAAAGAAAAATATATCAATATACAATGTATAAAAGGCTATTTAGATAAGTTCTTCAGAATTAAAAAGTTTCATGTTAATTTTAGGCAAATACATATATATATATATATATATATATATATATATATATATATATATATATATACTATTGAGAGCTGGAAACATCATTTGAGTTGAATTACACTACTACAGTTTTTTTAACACATTGGTGCATCTGAAAACACATAGGCTGCTTTGAGCACACATATTTGAAGTTAACCTTGCATATTTAGGAAAAGACCAAATGTGGGAAGATATCATGAGGCATGCCAATGCTATGGTCTCCCTCAATACACATGGTATCTATTCTCCCAAATCTGTTTCACCTATCATCTGTCCATTGTCATACAGATTTACTAACCAACCACTTGCTTTAACAAAGGTCACATATTTTTAGCCTAGGTTAGGAATAAAGGCTGACCTTATTTGGTTTGATTAAGTTGCATCTTGACAATTCCTCTTTTTCATTTATTAATAGGGTATAAGAAGGACTCATTATATTCACTATCACTTCTCTCTTATTTTGTGGGAAACTCTACGGTGACTTGACTCTTTACTGTGTGTGTGGTACACTAGTGAAAAAAGACAAAACACATCTTATGCGATCTACTCACATATTACACAGAAGTAAAGCTTAGTTGTAGCATACATTTTTTATCAAGAAACTTCAATTAAATTATATTTCATTAAGATACAATGAATCAGGCAGGGCAGTGGTGGTGCACACCTTTAATCCCAGCACTTGGGAGGCAGAGGCAGGCAGATTTCTGAGTTCGAGGCCAGCCTGGTCTACAGAGTGAGTTCCAGGACAGCCAGGGATAACACAGAGAAACCCTGTTCAAAAAAAAAAGATACAATGAATCATGCTGATGAATATTCCCATTTTGTATCTCATTATATTAATAACTGAATCTCAAGAGGGAATATTTTCTTGCTTTCACATTGACATCCCACAGAGACTGGTGCTTGTTTTCAGAAACTTAGGATTCTAAGCTTTAGGGATATACACTGAAACATAAAGATTATGGCGTTTTGTATCGTGACATCTTTAGGAGCAAAGGGAGGCACGTAAGGTTTGTTTCACTGGTGAGTTGGTTGGATATGCTTAACTGCATGTATTTGGTCGAACACACTGAAATAATAGTTTCTGAAAGCTCAAATTTTGAACTACTTCCATTATGGTATAATGTGATTGCACTCATAAAGAAAAATTTGTAAAGGATGCTACTAAACCATAAACTATTGCTTTTTTGTGTGTGTGTTTATGCCTTGCTTCTAGAGTGTGCATTAGTATATAACTTCATGAGAATGTGCATAGAATAACATATTTATTCCTTGGTAATAGTCATCATGGCAGTAAATGCTGTCAGTTTAATCTGCAGAAAGTCTTTGGATAGTTACTGGTTGGAGTGGAGAACCTGAGAATCAGATCTGAACAAAATATTGCTGTTTGAGTAAGAAAAATAGTAAGGAACAAATTTTTATGATATACTATGTAAATATACAGATAATAAAAACTTGAAAAAGCATGTTGTAGATTGATTTATAGGTTGAAGATGATAGAAAGATATACATTGAAAGAGAATGCAGCTAATTCAGCTAGAGAAAGCATTGTGGACTATTTTTGAGAACGTGATAACATTTGAAAAAAGTTATTTGGATTTACAAACTGAACGATTTCATCTTTAGAATATTCAGTAATTTACTGTATCATAGTTGAAATATCAACAATGTGAATAAAATTGATAAAAATTTCAAATTTAGTAGAGATGTATTGTGGACTATAAAAAAAGTCATGCTGGTTCCTTGAAACTTGAATTATGTTATACAAAGAAGAGACCATTCTATGTCTAGTAATGTTTTTTCATTTTTTTGCATACATATTAACAGGCATTATGTATTTCTATATTTTATTGTCTATTTTATTTATTTACACTTCAAATGTTATCCTCTTTCTCAATTTCCCCTCCATAACCCCCTATCCTATCCCCCTCCCTCTGCTTCTATGAGGGTGCTCCCCCAGTCACCCACACACTCTCACCTCACTGTTATAGCACAGAGGAACATATTTTTAATTTGCTTAATATCACATATAGTATATGGGAGTTAAAATCCTTTACTTTAATTGTAATATACTTACATCACCTCACCCTTCTCTTTCCTCCATTCAACATTTTCCATTCCCTAGCTTCTTGCTGAGTTCAAATCAATAGACAAGGTAGTCTGCAGGGCAGCTAGTACCAAGCATGATTTCTCTCCTGCTGGATAGGTCTTGAGTTTAATTATGTGTCTGTTGGTTACTACCAAAACATGAGTAGCACAATTATAACTGTAGGATATCTTTGCCATTCTTGTCAATGTGGTTCACAGTTATCAAAGCTGAATAGGACTGTTTCTGCTTCAATCTGTGCCAGCTTGCATAGTGTATCTTCTGAGAAGAGACTTGCTCAGTAACAATTATTGCCACTCTATTTTTAACAACTAGAAAATGGAAACCATGTGGAAAAAAGGAAATGATCTTGGATTTTCATGAATATCCTCCTTTATCAAATTCCTTGTTAACAAAGAAGCAGTGCTTGGGAGGAAATGTGTAAGATGTTTTTCATCATTAATCCTGTCAAGCATTTTTTTTTACAGTTTTTATTTCATTTTTAAAAAATCCATTTCTTCTTTTTTTTTTTACAATTCAGTCATCATCATCCTCCCATTCCACTTTCCAACAAACAAAATTGTTTCTTTTGAACTTCGTGAAAGATATTTAAGGAATAAACAGTTTAAGATCAGAACAATAACAGCTGCTGAGAATGATACATATTACTTCATCCATCTTCATATATTTTAAATCAGTAGATAAATTAACAAAAGTTGTTTGTGATCTTTTCTACACAATTTTCCCCACAAATATCTATTTGGTGCCACAGCACCATGCTTTATGGATGTTTCTACTAAGGGTCTTGACAAGTAGGCCAATAAGGGCTCTCTAAATTTTTGAGATTCAAATTTCTCAATTATGTCAATTTTCACAGCTATTATCTTTATATTTACAGGTGTGTACTACACCCTAATATCTTAGAAGAGTTTAAACTAAATTTTAAATCATTAAATAAAGAATAATGTAGTTATCTTCCCAAGCAACACTTAAAGGTG